>NC_056749.1:8609064-8909064 GCF_019279795.1 Protopterus annectens | reverse complement strand
GGGGTTTGATGAAGAGGGATTGAATTTCCGAGACCTGCTGTGCTGAAGTGATTGCTATTAAGAATGCTGTTTTCCATGTTAAGAATTTTAATTCACAGTTAACTGCAGGTTTAAATGGTGGTAGAGTAAGGGCTTGAAGAACAAAATTGAGATCCCAGGGCATGACGGGTTCGGGCATTGGGGGACGAAGCAACAGGGTACCTTTAAGGAATGCTTTGCATAGTCTGTGAGCCATAAGACTAGGTTCATTTGATACGTGGAAATTAGATATCACTGCCAGCTGAACTTTGATGGTGGCTGATGTGGACCCCTGATAGAACAGCATAGACAAGAACTCCAGAACTGAATCTATTGGAACTGTGTAAGGATCAATACCTCTAGTATGAGCCCAGATGGAGAACCTTTTCCATTTGCTAGAGTAAATCTTTCTAGTGGATGGCTTATGGGAGGACGATAATATATGGACCACTTCTGGTGAAAGATTATGACGTCTGACTAGCGATGGAAGTGGAGTAGCCAGGCTGTCAACCGGAGTGTCCTCAGAGAGGAGTGGAACTGTCCCGACATATGTGTCAGTAAATCTGGTAGAAGGTCCAGAATCCAAGGAGTGTCCACAACGTATGGTTGAAGAAAGGGGAACCATACCTGACGAGGCCAGTGTGGGGCAATCAGAATCATAATGCTTCCCAAGGATTGCGTTTTCTGAATCACCCTTGAGAGAAGGGGAAACGGAGGGAAAGCATAAAGCAGACCAGAGGGCCAATCGTGAAACAGAGCGTCCCTGGGTGATTCCCCCCATGGGGGGATCTGCGTGAAGTAGTTGCTGCATTTCGCATTGAGAGGGCTGGCAAAAAGGTCGCAGCAAGGCTGACCCCATATGCTGAAGATTCGCTCTGCAACCAGGCGATTCAGGGACCACTCGTATGGCATAAGTATTGCTCTGCTTAGCCTGTCCGCTATTACATTGGACTTCCCCGGAATGTGCGTTGACACCAGAAACCGTTGGGAAGCTATTGCCCAATGCCACACTCGCATAGCCTCTCTGCATAGGGGGTAAGACCGGGATCCCCCTTGCTTGTTGAGATACCACACTACTGACATGTTGTCTGAGTGTATCGCAATAGTCCCTAGAGGAAGAACTTCCTGAAGTGCCTGCAATGCAAGAAGCACTGCTCTCATCTCCAGGACATTTATATGCAAATGTATCTCGTGTTCTTGCTACATGCCTTGGACTGTCCTGCTGAGATAATGCCCCCCCCCAATCTGGAAGGCATCTGTGGTCACCGTGGCAACAGGGACAGGAGGAACGAAGGGCTTTCACCTGTTCAAATTGTTGGTGCACAGCCACCAATGGAGGTCCTGCATGCACCTGTCTGTGATTAAGATGGGATGAGATAGTGGGAGTCTTTGGAGAGACCACTGGACAAAGAGGAGCCATTGAAGAAGTCTCATGTGTAATCTCGCTAGAGGGACCAACATGACAGTTGCCGCCATGGTCCCTAGGAGTTGTAGAACCAGTCTTGCCTTCGCTTGTCTCAGGGGCATCAGCATATGTATTTATCTTTGCAATACAGTGATCCTTTCTTGTGGTAAGAATGCTCGCATTCGAATGGTGTCCAACTCTGCTCCTATAAAGGTGACACGCTGTGAGGGCAATAAGGCAGATTTTTCCCAGTTTGTTGTTATGCCCAGTTGGTGACATAGACTGATGGTAGCGTCCCTGGCCCAAACTAGTTGATGCCTAGTGGGGGCGGTCAGGAGCCAGTCGTCCAGGTACGGAAACACCTGGAATCCGTGATGTCTCAAGTGAGCCGTCACCACTGCCATACATTTGGTGAACACCCTGGGGGCTGTGGTGAGACCAAAGGACAGGGCTCAAAACTGGAAGTGACTGGCTCCCATACGGAAGCGTAGGTGACTCCTGGATGCTTTGTCCATTTTGACATGGTAGTAAGCATCCTTGTGATCGATGGAGCACAACCATACTTCCTCTCCCAACAATGGGAGAATCGATTGTAGTGTGACCATATGGAACTTGGACTTGTGTATGTAATTGTTGAGTTGACTGAGATCTAGTATGGGTCTCAGGTCCCCTGTTCTTTTCGGCACCAAAAAGAATCTTGAGTAAGTCCCTAATCCGATTTGGTCTGAGGGGACTGGCTGGATGGCTCCTTTTTCTAGCAGCTGAGAGACCTCTGAGGCTGCTTGATCCCTTTGACTGGGTGGAACATCTGAGATTTTTCTTATTGGCGGGGGTACTGAAGAGAATGGGATGAGGTAACCTCCAGAAATTATCCTTAATACCCATCAGTCCTGGGTAATGCTCTCCTAGGCTTCCGGATATAAGGAAATTCGACCCCCGACTGGCTCCGTATAAGCGCAGCCGGGCACTCCCTCAGGAATGAGAGTATGGAGAGCCACGGAAGGAGTTGCGGTCTCCGGAATTGCAGGGGCCCCCTCTGCCTCTGGGGTGACGTCTCCCAGAATAACCCCCCCTGCCTCTTTAGGGGGGGTTCACCTTGTCCGGCAGGAAAAAACCTCTGTGATTTCTTGAACCACATCCCCCCCCCCCTGCTGGGCCTTGGGATAAGGCCTAGAAGGAAAGGAAAAACAGACCCCTACAGCAGACAGGGTCTTTCCCTCTTGCTCGCACCTGGTGAGGGTGTCTTTCACTTTGGTCCCAAACAAGGAGGAACCGTCAAATGGGGCATCAGTGAAGGAAGACTTGAAGGCCTCCGCGAAGTGACACAGGCGCAGCCAGGTTTGTCTTCTAAGGGTGACCCCTGAGCTCGCTGCCCTACTTGCTCCCTCGGCTGCATACGAGATGAGCCGCATGGACATGTTAGCGATGGAGTTGGAGGTAGAAACCTTTGCGTTAACCATCTGAGCCGCCGCCTCAGGTATGTTACCCGTAAGAGTATCTCCCAGTTCTTTGAGGAGATCTCTCTGGAGCCGAGTGAAGTGAGACAAATAATTCAGCGACCGTAAAGTGAAGGTTGCTGAAGATAGGGTACGCTTCCCGTACCGGTCCATGGTCCTAGACTCCTTGTTAGGAGGATGGACCAATGAGGAAGACTCTGCAACTTCCTTCTGGGCAGCTGCTGCCACCACCACGGCATCTACCGGGACTACTTTTGACAGAAACTCTTTTCCCTGGGGTGCGGACAGGAATTTGTTGGGACGCCTGGGCATGGGCTCCACAGAATCAGGGTTTTCCCACACTCTTCGACAAATGAGGTCAAGAAGTTCGTCGAAGGGTGGAGACACCCAGGAGGCAGAAGGTTGAGCACCAAAAGCCTTAAGGAATACCGACTCCTCCTCTGAAGAAGTTTTGGAAGGCCAGTCTCCTCTTTGTTTCAGTATCTCCAGGATATCGGAGAAGGAAACATCATCAGAGGAAGACTTGGGGGACCCTTCCGATTCCTCGAGGTCAGTATCGGAGGTGAGAGACTCATCCTGGGAGTCTATGTGCTTCCTCTTGCACAATTTCTTTCTAGGAGGCTACTCACGCACGGACTCTGGGAGACCCTCAGAAAGTTGGGGACCACTCATGGGGGTATCCTTAGGGCCTGCCGCTCTACTGTCCATGGATAGGTGAGTGTCAGAGGCTCTCGCCGGGGTGGTGGGGGATGGAATGACCGACCCGGGTGATGTAGCTGACGATCTTGCCAGCGCACTCCGCATGGCCTCGAAGGCAGGTCCCCCCCAAGTCCGAGGACCGACCAGCCTCCGAGGCCACGACCGGGGCCGGGGTCCCCCAAGCCGATGCACTGAGTGGGAGACTTGGAACCGGCAGCTGTCCCGAAGTATCCCCCTCGAGCCCGACCGAGGAGACCCGAGTCTCGAACCCTGTGGACGGAACCGACATGGTCGGAGCCGAGGTCGGCACGATAGACCCAAAGGGGGTATCGGAGACGGCGCAGGAACATCACTCTGAGCGGAGCATACTGGCTCCGACAACAAGGATGTGCTCTGAGGAGGAATCATTGAAACGGTCATAGGAACTGGCTCCGGAGCTGAGTGGGTCGGAGCCGAGAACAATTTGGCCAACACCGGTGACTGCAGGAGCCTCTGCACTACCCTATCAACATCCAAATCAGAAAGCCTGGAGGATTTGGAGGAGAGCGATGGAGATTGGGATCTCTTGTCTGGTGAACCATGCCTCACACTGGGCAACCGGCTCCGAATGGGTTCAAGAATAATAGGAGCCAATGCCGATTCAGTTAACACTGATACCTCCTGCAGCCCCGAGGACAGTGGAGCCGAGGAGGTAGAGTCCAAAACAGTAATCTTCTCCGGAGGCTCCGAAGTGGCAGATGGAGCCGGAGACCTTTTCTTAGACTTGAAAGCTTTAGACTTTGACTGAGTACTAGAAGCCGAATCTATAGCTTCCTCAAATGACAGTTTCAGAAGTCCCTTTAATATCAATTTATTTTTTCTCTCCTGGAGCACCCTAGGACTGAACGCGTGGCAAAAGCTACACGACTCCTGTAAATGGATGGCTCCGAGGCAGTAGACACACAGAGAGTGTCCATCTGTGATGGACATTTTATATCCACATTTGGAACATTTCTTAAAGCCAGAAGGCTTATGCTCCTTCTGATCCTTGGACATTTTATAATTAACGCTAGTGAAACACCTAGATGCAACTTACAAAAAGAAATATTTTGAAATTGGTGTTTTACATATTTGATTGTTTAATAAGTTAATCAATATGTTAATTGTTAAAGTGAGAATATAAGTATCATGCTCACATTCAATTAATTGTGATCCTTGAAGGCGACTTGCCGAGGTACCAGATTGCTGGAATAAAGAAAGATACTGGTGAAGTGCTGGCAGTTTGTGTGTTTTTTCTTAAGCTCTTGTTGTGAGGTGTTTTGAATTGGACTTATAGCCAGCATTTCTTAACCAGTTATTTCATATTATTATGTCGCAAACAAATGGAGGCTCTGAACAGAGCAATTTGTCAGGAGCCATGCTTTTTTCTGACATTATGAATGAACGTGAAAGAAAATTTACTACAATGGATCCCTGGAATGTGGGTACTAATCGAGATGTAGATGGGCGGTTTGTACAGCTGGAGAGGCTTATGACTAAGGAAATAGCGTTATATTTGGATACGCGCCTGGTGGAGAAATATGTAAGTTTAAACATCACTCCAAGGGGGTTGCGTATTGACAAACTTCCTGCCACACAATTCTCTGAAGAGGAGTCTGACCTCTTTGAAGAATGGAAACAGGCTTCTCTATCATGCACTATTAATTGGCTTCGTATTTTAATAAAATGTAATATGAGAGCTCATGAAAAGTTAAAGTCAGAAATTTTGCATCTACAGGACGAGGTGGTGGGGGAGTCCTGTTATAGGATGCAAATTTCAAGAGTTAATGAGAAAATTTGCAAACTGGAAGGTGAAATTATCCAGAGGAAGCGAAATAAGTTAGTGCGTGATTTAAAAGACTATGACACTGGTGTATTGTTCTCATGGCAACGAGAGCCTGCACGTAGCAGGTCAAAGGTTAGAAATGGAAGCCAGAGACAACGAAGTATTTCAGCGTCTTCAGCATCTTCAGCGGATAGGAACATTTCCAAAAATTTGACTTTTGCCAGTTCTACATCAGCGACTGCAAATACCACTGAGGTTCATAATGGTGCCTCAGTTTCACCGAGTACAGGAGATACCTTTCAGACGAACAGGTCAAATAAGGGAAGGAATGGAAGGAAGGGAAGAAATCGCTTTAAATAATGAACTGATATGTGAACCGGGTTTTTGCCCGGCAGTTTCTGACAAAGAGACTTTAATGTGTGTAAATTTATCGAATTTGGAACTTACTTACGATATCAAAAGTGTTTTGTTAAAAGGTAGTAAATTCATACCAACTTTTTTCCCTCTCTTGCTGATTTATATTTTGAACTTAAAGCTTTTATTAGAAAGCTACTGTTGAAAGTTTATTTTAAAAGAGAAGATGAGTTTGTCTCTGAAAATGTTGATTCAAATGTTTATTGTAGTACTGTTGATTTAGATGAGAGTCTATTGAATAAGAAGTTATGTACTCACCATAACGTTCCATCTGAGTAGGTATCTTCATTTGTCTGCAACCTGTGGGATACGGATCCGATCTCGGATCCGAGCCGGCAACTTCTAACATAGCATAGATCCGAGCTCCTAGCTCCTCCCCCTTACCCATAATCCCCTATCTGCCCTAACTGACCTCAGATCAAGTTTGCCCCATAGCACAACAGATAACAGGTGTCCCAATGGGAACATATGCTAATAACACAAGAGCGATCCAATCGGTCAGGGGGAAGGAGGGGGGGATGGTTACAGACAAATGAAGATACCTACTCAGATGGAACATTATGGTGAGTACATAACTTCTTAATCTGAAGTAGGAACTTCATTTGTCAGCAACCTGTGGGACAGAGTCCCCAGCTACCTAAGTCTTGGGTGGCCTTCATGGAAGGATATTCCGGAGCACCGCAGAGCCAAAGGACGCTCTACCTCGGGAAATAACATCTATTTTATAATGGCTGATAAAGGTGTGAGATGATGCCCAAGTGGCTGCGGAACAAATGTCATCCAGTGGAACCCTAGCCTGAAAGGTTGCAGAAGTGGCAACGGCCCTAGTAGAATGAGCACAGACTCCTTGAGGTGCAGGCCTTCCCGAACTCTGATATGCTAGCAGAATACAACTCGAGATCCATCTAGAGAGAGAAACCTTAGAAAATGATTTTCCGAAATTACTTTTGGCAAAGGAGATAAACAACTGATCGGATTGCCTATGACCAGCAGTTCTGTGGATATAAAAACGTAATTGTCTGTGTACGTCCAAGGAATGAAGCTTGTACTCTCCTTTGTTATGAAAGTTGGGGAAAAACACTGGGAGATTGATGGATTGATTGATGTTCGCTTCTGAAGATACCTTAGGTAGAAAGGACGGGTTGATTCTGAGGTAAACCCTATCCGGGTGAAAAACCAAATATGGTGGTTTGACGCAAAGGGCTTGCAATTCCGATACCCTTTTGGCTGAAGTTATGGCCACCAAAAAGGCTGTCTTCCAAGACAGAAATTTGAGATCAACCGTGGCAGCCGGTTCAAATGGGGGACCAGTCAAGGCCTGCAAGACTAAGGATAAATCCCATGGAGGTACCACCTCTTTAACTGGAGGCCTAAGGAGGAAGGTACCCTTGAGGAAGGTCTTACACAGTTTGGAAGTGATAAGAGGGCCAGACTCTTGCCCCATGTGATAGTATGAGATTGCTGCCAGTTGTACCTTGACTGTGGAAGAACTAGCCCCCTGGTGAAAGAGAGAGGTTAGAAAATCTAGAACCGATGATATCGGGGCTGTAAATGGGTCTAAACGACTGTGTTTTGCACAAATGGTGAAGCGTTTCCACTTACTCCGATAAACCTTCCTGGTGGAAGGCTTGTGAGCTGCTACAAGAATGGCTTTAACTGGTGATGAGATCCCGGGAGTCCTTATGAGGAGTGGAACTGGAGCAACCAAGCCGTCAGCTTGAGGTTGTCCAGGTTCGGAGTTGGAAGACCGAGAGGATGAGAGATGAGATCCGGAATGGGATCCAGAATCCATGATGGATACACTAGGTGAGACCATAGGTAGGGGAACCACGTCTGATGAGGCCAGAATGGGGCAATGAGGATCATTCTGCTCCCCAGCTGCCTGGCTTTCTGTAACAATTTCAACATCAGGGGTAGAGGAGGGTAAGCATAAAGCAGACCGGGAGGCCAAGCATGAACTAGAGAGTCTCTCGGGGACTTCCCTGGAGGGGGGAATCAGAGCGAAGTAATCGTTGCATTTCGTGTTTGAAGGAGAGGCAAAAAGATCGCAACAAGGTCGCCCCCATTGGGCAAATACCTGCTCTGCCACTCGGTGGTTGAGAGACCACTCGTAAGGAGTCAGGATATTACGACTGAGCCTGTCCGCTAAAATGTTGGACCGTCCCGGAATGTGCGTTGCTATGAGAAAGCGGTTGGTGGAAATCGCCCATTCCCACACTCTCATGGCCTCACGGCAAAGGGGGTAAGACCTGGTTCCCCCTTGTTTGTTGATGTACCAGACTACCGACATGTTGTCTGTCTGTACCGCAATTGTCCCTACCGGAAGAGAGTTGTGTAGTGCTTGCAACGTCAAAAACACCGCTCTCATCTGTAGGACGTTGATATGCAAAGAGGTCTCTACGTCGTTCCAAGTGCCTTGGACTGTTCTGCCTGAAAAATGCCCCCCCCCCACCCCAGGCGAGAAGCGTCCGTGGTCACTGTGTCGACTGGCGGAGGTAGTGAGAAGGGACGGCCCGTGTGGAGGTTGGGAGACTGGAGCCACCACAGGAGCGATTCTCTGCAAACCTTGCTTAAGGAAACGGGGTGAGACAGAGGGTAGCAAGACAGGGACCATTGTACCTGGAGGGTCCACTGTAGAATCCTCATGTTCAACTGGGCCAATGGTAGCAGAGGGATTGCAGCCGCCATAGATCCTAGGGCCCTCAGAATCAATTCCGCCGAAGGAGTTTGCAGATGAAGAATGGCCTGCACATGTAACATCAGGCTCCGAAGTCGATCTGGAGTCAAGAACGCAAGCATCTGTCTGGAATCCAGTCTTGCCCCTATAAAATCTAGCATCTGTGTAGGGATGAGAGAGGATTTGGTCATGTTGATGGTTAATCCTAATAGAGGAGCCAGACCGAGAAAATAGTCCCTGCCTGAGCAAAGTAGATGCCTTGTTGGGGCTGTGAGGAGCCAGTCGTCCAGGTATGGAAAAACCTGAATTCCCTGGAGTCTCAGGTGGGCCGCTACTACCGCTAGGACCTTGGTGAACACCCTGGGGGCTGAGGTGAGACCGAAGGGGAGGACCCTGAATTGAAAGTGACTGGCTCCCAGCCGGAAGCGGAGGAACCTCCTGGAACGCCTGTCTACTAGAACGTGATAGTACGCATCCTTGAGGTCTATAGAGCACATCCAGTCGTCCTCCCGCAATAAGGGGAGGACGGATTGCAACGTGACCATTCGGAACTTTTGTTTGGGTACCACCAGGTTTAGGAAAGAGAGGTCGAGGATGGACCTCAAGTCCCCCGTCTTTTTTGGCACCAGAAAGAACCTGGAGTAAAACCCTGATCCGACTTGATCTGGGGGGACGGGCTGGATGGCTCTTTTTTGTAGAAGCTGCTGGATTTCTGCAGCGGCTGCCTTCTTTTGACTGGGTGGGACGTCGGGAAGGCTTCTGATTCTGGGGTTGGCTATGAAGGGAATTAGGTAACCTCTGGATATAATGCGAAGCGACTGAAACCTGGTTCAAGGCTCCTGAGAGCACCCCAGCACTATCAGGTTTTACCTCATATCATGCTTTCTGGCCCCAAAACTTGGACCGAACCACAAAAGGAGGGGGAGTATCCATTTTCATCAAAGATACCCACACCTCCAGGTTAGTGGCAATGCACGAAGCATCGGAGACTATCCAGGTGCAACTAACCATAGGCAAAACTGCCTTACAGTTTGTAGCATGCTACAGACCACCCTCTCAAACTCAGGAACCCCACACAGCCTTCCTGAAGACACTGGAGAGTATGAATGTCTCTCCAAATACCATCATTTTGGGAGACTTCAACTACCCAAACATAGACTGGGAACATTACTCAAGCCCCAACACCCTAGCTCAAAGGTTCCTAGAATTCATAAACTCAAATGCAATGGAACAACTAGTCACCATTCCCACAAGAGGAGACAATATACTAGACCTGATCATCACAAACATGGGGACAAAATGCTCCACACGGAAGTACATCCCTTTTGGTAAGATCAGACCATAAATTAATCTCACTGGAAATCCACATCCGCCCCACCCCCTGCACAAAAGACCACAGTGAAGAACTTCTCAAAAGCAAACTTCACACTTCTTAAGACTGAAGTGGTATCTTTCAAGGCCACTGGGCCAGTGGAAACCACAACCCACACTGCTGAATCCTTTGCAAATGCCTTCTATGGGCACCTTCAAGAATGCATGGATCATGCAATCCCAAATAAAACCAAGACCCATTCCACCAAAGGCAGGCGCCCGGTCTGGTGGACCCCAGCCATAAACAAACTTTACAACAGGAGGAGGAAGCTACTACATGACAGAGCAAAATCCCTAAAAGGGAAGGCATCTCTGATCAGTACTAGCAAAAACCTACGATCACTCATAAAATCATCCAAGGCCAACTTTGAGAGAAAAATCGCAAAAGACACAAAAGACAATCACAAGGCCTTCTTTAACTATGTTAGAAACCTGGGTGGAAACTCCCAGATATGCTCAGAGTTAGTCCAAAATGACACAAAATACACTGAACCCACTGACATTGCCAACATTTTGGCAGACAGGTTCAGTGCAAATTTCTCCTCCCCCTCCCCCCCAAAAGGAGAAATAACTATCCCAGCAGAATGTAGCCTCCCTAACATCTCAGATGCCCAGGTGAGAGCCGCCCTCTCTAAAGCTAAAAACACAGCATCAATGGGACCAGATGGTGTCCCGGGCTGTGTGCTACATGAACTCCAAGAGGAACTAAACCCACACATAAGGCTGCTGTTTAATCTTAGCCTTACTACAGGATAAGTACCCAAAGAGTGGTGTACGGCAACAGTGGTCCCACTTCACAAAGGCGGTGCTTCTACGGACCCTGGAAATTACCGCCCCATAAGCTTGACGAGCCTGGTCTGCAAAGCTATGGAGAGGATCATTATGGAACTCATAAACAAAGACATTGGGGACCTACAGACATTGGATCCTACCCAATTTGGCTTTGTCAAGGGCAGATCCTGCCTTTTGAACTTGGTCGACTTTTTTGAAAGATTCACTAAGGCCATTGATGAGGGTAAGGCAGTTCACACAGCCTACCTTGACCTTGCAAAAGCCTTTGACACAATACCCCACTAGGGCATCATAGACAAACTCACCAGCTTAAATGTAAACCCATATGTCACAAGATGGGTTGCAAACTGGCTCAAGGACAGAACCCACAGGGTCAGAGTTGCTGGAGCTATGTCAGACTCTAGGCCAGTCACAAGCGGTGTCCCACAGGGCTCTGTCCTGGGACCCCTCTTGTTCGGCATTTATTTTCAGTACAGGCAAACATACGAGGATTGTGGTTGACAAAGTTCGCAGATGACTGCAAACTGGGCGCCATAATTGATACTCCAGCGGACACAAACATCCTTCAGAGAGGCCTCATAGAAATGGATAATTGGTGCCAGAGCCATGGCCTTAAGCTGAGCGCCAAAAATGTATAGTCATACCCTTTGGGAAAAACAAGGTACTGACAAATTACCACATAGGCGGTAATCCATTAAGTACGGAAGAGGTAATCAGGGACCTAGGGACCCAGGTTGACAGTAACCTCTCATTTGACACTCACATTGCCAAAGTGGTTAGGAAGACCTTCTATATTGCCCACCTTATCATGAAGGGTTTCACATCTAGATCAAGAGAGGTCATTGTGCCCTGTACTCTTCTCTTATCAGGCCAATGATTGAGTACAATGCCCCATTTGGGATGTATCTCACCCGACACCTGCAGCAGTTGGAAAGACCCCAAAAGTTCCTCACCAAGAGGATAAAGGGTCTTAAACATATGTCATATGCTGCCGAATGAAAAACTCCAGCTCTATTCAGTGCATACCGCCTACTCAGAGGTGATCTGTGCCTGACGTACAAGGCCATGTCCAATCCGGAATTAATGGACATGCTCCACCTCAGAAAATCCAAATCCATCAGAGCCACGAGAACAAGTGACTTAAACCTCAACACAGAAATAAATGGAACGTGCTGGAGGGACAGATTCATAACCCAGAGGCTCCCTACACTCTGGAACAGAATCCCAGTCCATGTTAGGCAGAGCCCCTCACTGACTCTATTCAAGAGAAATCTCGACGAATGGATGGGAGATCATAGGTTTACCCCGGGGGTCATCTCTGTGTCACTACTAGACAGACGCATAGTAAACTAAACCCTAAAAGGGCGTAGTATTCTCATCCTAAGGGGTGGTGTAAGCCACATACACTCTGGCTAGGCTTATAAATGCCCTAGGGCAGATAGCCTAGTACGAACCTATGAAGCACCCAGCGATCTGTTGTTATGGACTCCCATTTTGCCAGGTGCTTCGAAAAATGCCCCCCCGACTGCCTCCAGAGTGGAGCAGTCGGGAAACCCCTCAGGGGTTCTGCGTTGGCCTCTCAGAGAAAGGTTCTCTGGACCCAAAATTCCTCGGACCCCCTCTGCCTCTGGGGCGGTGTCCTCCCTGTCCTCCTCTGCCACGAGAGGACTGGTTGTCCTGAGCAGACTGAGATTGATTCGATTTTCGGAACCACATCTTCTTCTGACCCTTTTGGTTCTTGGAAAAGGACCTCTGGGGCGCAGAGAAGCGGACTCCGACGGCAGACAAGATCTTCCCATCTTTCTCGCTCTGGACAAGAGTGTTGCGAACAGTTTTGCCGAACAGTGCAGAACCATCAAAAGGGGCATTCGCGAATGACGCCTTAAAGGGTTCCGAGAAGTCTTTGTGATGAAGCCAGGCCTGTCTCCTCATGACAAGCCCGACTCCGCCTGCTCTAGCGGCTCCCTCTGTAGCATGAGACCATAGCCGCATAGAGGTATTAGAGATAGAGCGGAGGGTGGCCATTCGGGAAGAGTACAAATCCTTGTCTCCCTCTGACATGGACCCCGGGGGAGAAGCAGCATATTCCTTAATTAAGTCCCGCTGCATCCTAATAACGTGCGCCATATAGTTCAAGGCCCTCATAGAGAAGGTCGCTGAACTGAAGGCCCGCTTCCCAAGACGGTCCATCGCGCGAGACTCCTTGCTCGGGGGATGAACCGTGGGGCTCTCTTGAGCCAACTCTTTCTTAGTGGCTGCAGCCACCAACATGGCATCCACAGGGGGACCTCTGCTCCAATGTGATCTCTCTGCAGGGGGGCTCAAAATTTTGTCTGGGCATCTGGAGATCGGCTCTACGGTGTCCGGTTCCTTCCAAGCCCTAGAGGATATGAGATCCACCAGGGGGTCGGGTGGAGGGGACACCCAAGAGGTAGATGGTCCTGCCTCGAAGGCCTCAAGGAATACGGACTCGTCAGAGGAAGCCTTGGGGGCAGACCACCCACCTCTGATTTTGAGCATTTCCATGATGTCTCCAAAGGAGACATCCTCAGAGGGTGATCTCGAGGAGCCTTCCCCTTCATCCAAGTCCGTATCTTCTGTGAGACTCTCAGGAGAGTCTATGTGCCTCCTTTTGCACTTTGCCTTGTGGGGAATCTCCTCGGGGGGGCTGTCCGAGGAGTCCTCACAGGCTGTAACCTGTTCCACTGGAACTCCTAAAGGCACTGAGGCAGGCTGCCCAGAGGTCCGGATGAGGGGAGCCAGAATCAGATGAGAAGGAGTGCAGGAGGGAGCCGAAGCCAGGACCGGAGGCCTGGAAGCACTCGACAGTGCCCTCTCCACCGCAGCGAAAGCCGAGGGGGAACCGCTCTCAGAAGGATCCGAGATCCGACTCCCACTCGGATCCGAAGCGGGGATCGGACCCGGCACCGAGAACGTCGGATCTGAAGGACCAGTGTGCTCCGACCGGGACGGAGCCGAAAGCACACCGAATCCCTCGGATCCGAAGCTCAGCCCACGGCTCCGAGAGGTCAGATCCGACAGACTCGAGGGAATAGTCGGAGCCGACGTGCCCAGCACGGTCGGCTCTGACCTACCCCCGGATCCAACGTGGCTCGGCTCCGAGCCCGGAATGCGGGTCAGAGAAGGAGCTATAGGAGTGAAAAAAGGGGTCATGCTCCCCCCAGAGGGGGAGGGGGAGGCAAGAGCACTCCCATCTGCATCTGGGCCTGGATGAATCTCCTCATCATCCGGTCCATATCCGCATCAGACATGCTAAAAGTGGACCTCGACAAGGCCACCGAAGCAGACCTGGAGTGTCGCCTTGATGACCTCGACGGGGACCGGATCACCTCCTCCTCGGGACCCGGGGAGAAACAAGGGGATCGGATTCGAGGAGGAGGAGATCGAGAAGACTTGGACGGGGAAGCCCTCTTGGCGGGCGGGGCCGATGAAGAGTCCTCGGCCCGCCGCTTAAGGTGCTTCTCCCGCCGCTTCTCTTTCCTGGCCTCCCTATCCTCTGGAGCCAAAGCGGGAGGTTGAGTCCCGGTCGGAGGAAGGGAGGCAGGGGTGACCGCTACCGGGGGGGGGGTAGCGGGCACCGAAGCACCGGAGGCCGAAACAGAGTCTGGGGGTAGAAGACCCGCCAGAACTAGCTTCAACCTTCGATCCTTGAGTGCCCTGGGGTTAAACGCCGCGCAAATCGCACAACCCGATGAGAGGTGTTCAACCCCAAGGCACCTAACGCACCGAGTGTGGCCATCAGCCGGTGAAAGCTTGTGACCACACTCGGTGCATTTTGAAAAAATTGCCTTAGGGGCCTCCGACATACTGAAGTAAGCACACTCACTAGGCCCCTAATCCAGTCACACACACACGCTACGACCTGCGGGGGAGGGAGAATTATACTTAAAATAAAACAAGTAAGTTATAAATGTAAAAGGAGAAAGGGTAAACCTATCACACACACAACCAGTCACTCAGAAGAAAAAATATAAAAACTTTTTTTCTCACAAAACGCCAAGAGCTCTGACCCTAGCTGTTGCTTGAAGAGCGGCAAACTAGATCTGAGGTCAGTTAGGGCAGGTAGGGGATTATGGGTAAGGGGGAGGAGCTAGGAGCTCGGATCTATGCTATGTTAGAAGTTGCCGGCTCGGATCCGAGATCGGATCCGTATCCCACAGGTTGCTGACAAATGAAGTTCCTACTTCAGATTCTGTCTTTGTATGATTATGATGGATCAGACTTTCATGAGTTGGATGAAAATGACGAAGAAGCGAATTATAATAGCATTTACAATACTGGATATGGGAAGTTAGTTGTGCCACATTTAAGGAACATTAATAAGTTCACACCTAACATTAATGTGCCTGCCATCTCAGTATGTTTTAAAGTCCTTTTCAAAGAAACTGAGATAGCATTTAAAACATTTTGTAAAGAAAAAAGATGCTATAACTTAAGTAAAAATGAATGGCAAGCTTTGAAGGATTTAAAAAAACTTAAGATTAATTATATATTTAAATGTGCTGATAAAGGTGGCAATTGGGTTGTTATGAACAAATTTGACTATTGTGAGATGGTTGATAGTATACTTCAAAATGGTGAAGAATATAAGAAGTTGGATAATGAACCTACCATGTTGTTTAATGATGAGCTATTATTTTTATTGGAAAAGGGTGAACGCTTGGGTTTTTTTGAGCACAAAGATGTTCGCAGATTATATATAAAAAAAAACACAATCCCCATTTTATATGCTTTGCCTAAGGTACATAAAAATTTACAAAAACCACCAGGTAGGCCAATAGTTTCGGGGATAGGCTTATTTTTGGATAATGTTAACACCTTTTTGGATTTCCACTTAAAAGCTCATTTACATAAGGTAGTAGCTCACATTTCCAGTACTCAGGATCTCATTAATAGTATATCTCAAATTGAATGGCATTATGACTATTACTGGGTCACTATAGATGTAAAATCAAAATATACTAATATAGACATTAGATGGGGGTTGGATTCTATTTTTGATATGTTAGGTGAAGGGCCCAGAACCACCTTTTTAGTGGGTCTGTTAGAGTTTTGTTTGACTCACAATTATTTTTTCTTCAATAATAACTATTTTTTGCAGGTGAAAGGTAAAGCAATGGGGGCAGCTTTTGCGCCCTCATATGCTATTATATACATGGGTTTTTTTGAAAAAAAAACATTAATTTATCCTACCGCTTTTTTTAGGAATAATGTAATATTATATAAGCGTTTTATAGATGATCTTATTTTCATCTGTAAGGGAGATATAAATGACTTTTTTGAATTTTTTGAGGTTCTAAATAATAATGAACACCATCTTTCTTTTTCTTATGAGTTAAGTAGAAAACAGATTAACTTTTTAGATTTAACATTATTTGAAGATGGGGAACATATAGGGTTTAGGCCCTTCAGGAAATCTACTTCAGTTAATATGTTTTTGCATGTGACCAGCATGCACCCTGGTCATCTATTAAAGGCATTACCTTCTGGTGAATTTAAGAGAATTTTCGATCATACCAGTAACAAAAATGAAAAAATTAGTGAATTGAATAAAGTCATGCTGAGGTTAAGTGAAAGGGGTTATAATAAAACACATTTACTAGCATGCAGGGACAAATTATTTGGTAAAAATATAGATGGAAATTATACATTTGTTGGAAATTTTGAATCAAGGTGTGAAGATTTCACTACGGAACATAATAAAGATGATGAGAAGCTTTTTCATGTAACCAAGTTTTCTGCTTTTTCTGAGAAACTGGTTTCATTAGTTAGAAAATACTGGTATATTGTCAGTGATGATGATTCTATTGGTCATCTATACCCCAAACATATTACATTTTCTTATAAGAGAGGAAAAAATCTTAAGGAATTGTTAAATAATAACTTAGTTGGAAGGAAAGATAACATCATAGTTTTAAAACCAGGTACTTTTCCCTGCAGTTCTTGTAACATTTGTGATAAGGTCAGGAACCTGAGTGTTATTAATGGTATAAATTTTGTTCCTAAACACTATTTTAATTGTAAATCCACAGGGGTGGTTTATATATGGGGTTGTTCATGTAACAATATGTGGTACATAGGACAGACGAAACGCATGGTAAGAATCCGTATTTTGGAGTATTTAAAAGGCATTAGAAATCAAAATTTGATTAGTCCTTTTGCTAAACATTTTCATGAGACACATAGTAGTTCTTCCAATAGTTTAACATTTAGTATACTGGGAAAGCCCTTCCTTCAAAGAGGGGATGACATTGTAGTGAAATTATTGGAGCTAGAAACTAGAATAATTTTTAAGTTTCATACTTTAAAGCCCAATGGTATGAATCAGGAATTAGGTAATTAATTAATTATTTATTATATTTCATATTTGAAAATATTTATTTATTTATTATAAATTCATGGTCACTTTAATATTTTGGAAATTGGTGTTTTACATATTTGATTGTTTAATAAGTTAATCGATATGTTAATTGTTACAGTGAGTATATAAGTATCATGCTCACATTCAATTAATTGTGATCCTTGAAGGCGAATTGTCGAGGTACCAGATCGCTGGAATAAAGAAAGATACTGGTGAAGTGCTGGCAGTTTGTGTGTTTTTTCTTAAGGTCTTGTTCTGAGGTGTTTTGAATTGCAACTTACAAAAAGGGCTGGAAAAACCACACGATTTAGAACACCAGAAAAAACGTACTAAGCACACTCGGAGAACCTCTAGCTGAAACGGTTCACACACAATTTAGACACACCAGAAAAACAGTACTAGACACACACTAAGAACCTCTAACTTTTAGTTATGTACTTACCATAACTTTAGATGTTTGGGATCCATCTCGCCTACATTCTGTACTGATGGGCTCGGAGCCGATCCCTCGGCTCCGACTCTGCACGCTATGCTATAGAGCGAGGCCTCTTATTGGCTGAGCTATTTCTTATCCCAGGATGCACCACCACTAATCCCCCAGATCTTGTTTGTCCGCATTCATGCACACATGCACAACTTGTTTATATAACATTGTTAGATGTTTCAAGATGAAACAACAGAATTCGGACCTTCTGATATCCTCTGATCTCCAAGGAAGGGGGAAGGAGGGTGGGTTATAAGGAATGTAGGCGAGATGGATCCCAAACATCTAAAGTTATGGTAAGTACATAACTAAAAGATGTTATGTGATCCTATCTCGCCTACATTCTGTACTGATGGGACAGCATCCCTAGCACCTAAATCCTGGGTGGCTCATTGGAAAACACTCCTGAGCACTGTGGAACCAAATGAAGCTCGTCCTCTAGATGCCACATCCAATTTGTAGTGGGAAATGAAAGTGTGCGGGGAAGACCATATAGCCGCAGCACAAATGTCACTAATGGCAAGCTTAGAATGAAATGCTATCGAAGTAGCCATAGCCCTTGTGGAATGAGCTTTGACAGAGGTGGTAAGCTCTTTGTTAGAATAAGAATAAGCTTGAGTAATACAATCCCTGATCCATTTGGCAATAGTGACCTTTGTGACAGCTTTGCCCAATTTATTATCTGCAAAGGATACAAACAACTGATCTGTTTTCCTTGTTTGTTTGGTCCTGTCTAAATAAAAACGCAACTGCCTGTGGACATCTAATGTGTGGAATATGAATTCCGCTTTGTTGGAATATTTTGGAAAAAAAACTGGAAGTTCTAACTATTGTTGTAGGCAGAAACTAGAACAAACTTTAGGGACAAATGAAGGATTTGGCCTGAGAGATACTCTGTCTTTGTGAAAAACCAAGTACGGGGTTTTACAGACAAAGCTTGAAGCTCTGAAACTCTTCTGGCAGAAGTAATCGCCACCAGAAAGGCAGTCTTCCACGATAGAAATTTTAGATCACATGTAGCTGCCGGTTCGAAGGGGGATGAAGTTAAGGCGCGTAACACCACATCGAGATCCCATGGAGGAGCAGGATGAGAAATCGGAGGTCTTAAAAGCGCAGCACCTTTCAAGAAGGTCTTACACAATCTGTTGCTCATTAAAGGTGGGTTTATCGATTCGTGAAAATTAGAAATCGCTGCCAATTGAACCTTGATGGTAGAGACTGAAGAGCCTTGATTGAAAAGAGAAGTTAAAAATTTTAGCACTTCTGCCACGGGAATAGTGATGGGATCCAGGCCCCGGAGTTGAGCCCAAATAGCAAATCTTTTCCATTTGCTAGAATACAGTTTCTTTGTAGCAGACTTATGGGCCGAAGATAATATGTGTACAACCTCTGGATCCAATGTATGACTCCTGACTATAGTCGGAAGAGGAGGAGCCAAGCCGTCAATTTTAAGGTGTGCAGGGACTGGTGGAATAGTCCCGACTGATGAACCAAAAGGTCTGGGATCTGATCCAGGAACCATGGACCTTCCAGAGTATATTTCCGAAGATAGGGAAACCATACTTGACAAGGCCAGTAAGGAGCAATTAAGATCATTTTGCTCCCCAAGAGAGATGCCTTTTGGATCACCCTGGGAAGGAGAGGAACTGGAGGGAAGGCATAAAGCAAGCCGGTGGGCCAAGGACGGGCTAGTGCGTCCATGGGGCTCTTCCCCGGAGCCGGGGTTAGGGAGAAGAATTTTTTGCACTTCGCATTTAGTGGAGTCGCGAAGAGGTCGCAACACGGAACTCCCCATCTGCTGAAAATCTGACTCGCAACTGTCATGTTCAGAGACCAATCGTGAGGAGAGAGGATGGTTCTGCTCAGTCTGTCGGCTATCACATTGGACTTGCCCTGGATATGAGTAGCCACTAGAAAGCGTTTGGTCGAGACTGCCCATTCCCAGACTCTCATGGCCTCTCTGCAAAGAGGATAGGATCTGGTCCCTCCCTGTTTGTTCAGGTACCAGACAACTGACATGTTGTCTGAGTGAGCAATTACGCCCTGAGGAAGGTAATCGTGAAGGGCTTGGAGGGACAGAAGCACCGCCCTCATTTCTAGGATGTTGATATGAAGTAGGGTCTCTTCTGGGTGCCATTTGCCTTGGACTGACCTGCCCAGGGAATGCCCCCCACCCCATCTGGGAGGCGTCCGTGGTCAAAGTGGCCAGGAGGAGGTGGAACAAAGGGTCGTCCCTGATCCAAATTGGAGGGCACTAGCCACCAGCGAAGGTCCCGTTTGCATGTTTCTGTGATCCATATGAGGTGACTGAGAGGGAGTTCCTGAAAGGACCACTGAGCTGAAAGAAGCCACTGGAGAATTCTCATGTGCAACCTTGCCAAGGGGACTAGAAGAACCGTGGCGGACATGGATCCCAATAGCTGCAGGACCATCCTGGCTGGGGCTTTGGACCTGGGAAGTAAGGCTCGAACTTGAGTCTGTATGGTTTGTATTCTGTCTGTAGGTAGATAGACCCGCATTTGGTTTGAGTCTATCTCTACCCCTATGAATCTTATTCGTTGAGATGGCAGCAACACAGACTTTGGCCAATTGAAGGTGATTCCAAGGGAACTGCCCAGTGATATAGTGGCTTGTAGGCGCCGCAGTAGTAGATGCTTGGAGGTGGCAGTTAGGAGCCAGTCGTCTAGATACGGAAACACCTGGAATCCTAGACTTCTCAGGTGAGCAGTCACGACTGCCAAGCACTTGGTGAACACCCTGGGGGCTGTGGTGAGACCAAAGGGCAGCACGCGGAACTGAAAATGACTGCCTCCTAGGCTGAAGCGCAGATGTCTCCTGGACGCTTGATGTACCATGATATGGTAATAAGCGTCCTTGATATCTATGGAGCACATCCAAACACCTTTCTCCAGCAATGGGAGAATGGTTTGTAGGTGACCATTCGGAACTTGGACTTTCTGACTGAGTGGTTTAGGATGCTGAGGTCCAAAATGGGCCTCAAGTCCCCGGTCTTTTTTGGCACCAAAAAGAATCTTGAGTAAGTCCCTAATCCGATCTGGTCTGCGGGGACCAGTTGGATGACTCCTTTTTGCAGCAGCTTTGAAACTTCCGAGGCTGCAGTATCCCGTTGACTGGGTGGCGGGTCCGGGATTTTTTTGGACTGAGGTGGGGAGTGAGAGAAAGGGATGGTGTAACCTCCGGCGATAATTCGAAGCACCCATCGGTCCTGAGTGATACCTTCCCAGGCTTTCAGGTGCTTGACGACCCCGACTGGCTCCGGAGCTGCACAGTCGGGCAATCCCTCAGGGACTGTGAAGGCTGAAGAGCCACGAAAGGACTCGCGGTCTCCAGTGTTGCGAGGGCCTCTGCCGCCTCTGGGACGGCGTCTTCCAGAAGAATTTCCCCTCCCTGCCTCTGGAAGGGGATCATCCTGCTGAGAGGGGTAAGGCTTCTGAGATCTACGGAACCACATTTTCCCTCCTCTTTTAGCCTTGGGATAAGGCCGAAAGGGAGTGGAAAATCGTGCCCCTACGGCAGTCAGAGTCTTACCCTCCTGTTCGCAGCGGGTCAGTGTGTCCTTTACCTTGGGTCCAAACAGGGAGGACCCATCAAAGGGGGCGTCGGCAAAGGAAGACTTAAAGGCCTCCGCAAAATGACAAAGGTGGAGCCAGGCTAGTCTCCGTAGAGCAATGCCTGTACCCGCCGCTCTACTCGCCCCTTCAGCCGCATAAGAAATGAGCCTCATGGATGAGTTTGAAATGGACGACAATGTAGCCAGCTGAGAGCCAACCGTCTGGGCCAGCTCCTCAGGCAGGTTACCCAAGAGGGTATCAGAAAGCTCTTTAATCAGATCCCTCTGAAATCTAGTAAAGTGCGTAAGGTAGTTCAAGGACCTTAATGTAAAGGCCGCTGAACTTAGGGTGCGCTTTCCGTACCGATCCATGCTCCTAGACTCCTTATTAGGAGGATGGACGAACGTCGAAGCCTCTGCTACATCTTGCTGGGTAGCAGATGCCACCACCAAGGCATCTACAGCCACACCTTTCGTCAAAAACTCCTTTTCCGGGGGTGCTGACAGGAACTTATTTGGACTTGCAAGCACCGGTTCCACAGAGTCTGGGTGTTCCCACGCCCTTCGACAGATCAAATCTAGGAGCTCGTCGAAGGGCGGAGACACCCAGGAGGCGGAGGGCTGAGCCCCGAAGGCCTTAAGGAACACCGACTCATCAGCAGAAGGGGGTTTGGATTGCCAGCCGCCTCGTTGTCTAAGGGCTTCCAGGATGTCTGCAAAGGAGACATCATCTGAGGACGACTTAGGGGACCCCTCTGCATCATCAAGATCAGTGTCTGATGTGAGAGACTCATCGGGGGAGTCAACGTGCTTCTTCTTGCACGATCTCTTCCTAGGGGGTTCCTCCGAAGAAGCTTCAGAGGGACCTCCAGGAGGAGGGGAACCCCCAGTGGGGGTAACCTCAGGCCCCGGGGCTCCGCTGTCTAAGGACAGGGGGACTGCCAAAGACCCAGTCTCAGTATGCAGGGAAGGAGCTGGGGAGACCGTGGAGGCAGCCAAAGAAGATTTGGCTAACGCACTCCTCATGGCCCTGAAAGCGGGACCACCAGAATCCTGGGAAGGTCCCACCTCCGTGGCCACAACGGCAGATGGTACCCCCGCAGCCGACGCACCGAGAGGAAGGCTTGGGACCGAAAACATCAGTCCCGAAGCGTCTCCCGGGGCCGACAGAGGAAGTCCGTGTACCGAACTCCAACTCGAGAGCCGGAGTTGGAGTAAGGGTCGGGCCCGACCCGAAAACCTCCATCGGCTCCACCAGCACCGGCTCCAACGGTGCCAAGGCTGTTGGAGGAGGAACCATACTAACAGGGTGGACCATCGGCTCCGAAGCCGAATGGGCTGGAGCCGAAACTAATTTCTGAAACACCGGAGACTGGAAAAGTCTTAGGAGCACCCTGTCGATGTCCGAATCAGACATCTTGGAGGATCTAGATGACACCGATCGGGTCCGAACCAACTTCTCCATCGGTTCCATAGGACTAGGGGACCGGCTCCGAATGGATTCGATTACTATCGGTTCCAAGGGAGATCCCAAAACAATTTCCCTCGGTGCTGATGAAGACTTCGGTGCCAAAGGGGAAGAGTCTGAGCTGGCAACCCTCATCGGCTCCAAAATCAGTGGAGCCGATGAAGGTGACCCACCTCTTGATGCCCCAGTCCTCGGCTCCGAAACCAGAGGGGTCGAGACTGGAGGCATCGAGGCAGACCGTTCCGCCCTCGGCTCCGAAGTCCGTGGAGCCGATGGAGAAGCCTGCCTCGGTTTTTTTGCAGTCGGTTCCGACAGACTGGTCGGAGCCGACGCTTTTTTCTTTTTGGTAGGAGAGGAAGAGGAAGATAAGGCCTCCTCGAAGGAGGGTTTAATCAGCCCTTTTAATATTAATTTATTCTTCCTCTCTTGGAGGACTCTCAAAGAAAAGGCGTGACACACGCTACAGGACTCCTGTAGGTGCTTGGCGCCTAAACAATATACGCACGAGGAGTGGTCGTCGGTTATCAACATTTTGTAACCACACCTTGCGCACTTTTTAAACCCAGAGGGTCTATGTTCCTTAGACATGCTGACTAACAGTTCACTAAGAAACTAGTCAAAAAAGCTGGTCAGAAAAGATTTTACCACAGAGATAAACTGAAAACCAATTCTTTTTTTTTTTTTTTTTTTTTTTACACAAGACAGTACACTACAAGATACAATGTCAAGACAAAAATCACCGAAAAGGAGGGTCAAGACCCTCTAACTTAAGCAGGTACTTGACCTCCTAAAAAAAACCAAAGACGCTAGATAAGAATAGGGGAAGGCCCCTCTAACTTAAACGGGAAACCTTCCCTTAACTCAAAACACAATTTTTCTCAACCAAAATTATCAAAACCACTCGTACAACAATAATAGCTGTTAAAACAGCTTTTGGGGTAAAATTAGCAAAATTCCTGACAGGAAACTTTGAAGAAAACAGTACTTAGCTCAGCCAAGTTTGAGACCACGTCCTAGCTTGTAAGCGGCAAACGAGATCTGGGGGATTAGTGCTGGTGCATCCTGGGATAAGAAATAGCTCAGCCAATAAGAGGCTTCGCTCTATAGCATAGCGTGCCGAGTCGGAGCCGAGGGATCGGCTCCGAGCCCATCAGTACTGAATGTAGGCGAGATAGGATCACATAACATCTATACTTCTGAGGTACTATCTATCTTCCCTAATAACTCCCAGATAGTTTCCACTCCCCATTCCTTAAATTCCTCTCTTTTTAACAGGTAGGTGGGAAAGTGCCAGTGTCTCATCTTTACTTGTCATTATCCTGCATTTTAATCTTAGCAATTATTGGCACATGATCTTAAATAGTTACTGGATGAGTATCAAAGTTCTCAATTAAATAGACATGTTCCTGTTAAATATAATTTCTGTCAAGTCTAGCCCAGTTACAATACCTTGGGGAATAACGTGTAAATTCTCTCTAAGTTCCTACTACTGAATTCATATATTTCATACCAAATATTTTCATAAATTTCTTCAGAAATATACCCTCTTTTGTTATATTTCCCCTTCTAGACCCCCCCCCAAATACATTGTTATTGTTGCAAATCAAATTCCAGTCCTCACCTATAACTAATATTCCCTGCTGAAAGCTAGTTATTTCTCCCAAAAATATTTAGGCTCTAAAATGTCAGTTTTAGGTGGAATATAAATACATGCCAGTGTAACCCTCATTCCTTGCCAGTAGCCCCTTACTAGCACAAATTTGCTATTATTGTCTTGTTTTCCCTATTCTATCACTATGGAGCTCCTCTAGCAATTAATACAAGTACTCCTATTTTCCTTTGCCCCTGATATTCTGCAGAATATCCATCCTGAAGTCTCTTCTTTATCAAATTCATTGTTCAGTTCTTTACAAACATCACACCTGTAGCATTACTATTTTCACTCTCCATTTCTTGATGTAATTAAGTATTCTTTTCTATTTGTCTATACCTGTGAGACCATTCACATTCCAAGATAATATGGAAAGTGTCACCCTAATGGTAATAAGTCATTATTCCCACCTATAATAAGCTTTTTTTAAATGTCTGTTTCAATCTTTTGTGATACATGCACCCATTAACGTTTGGCAAGTTAATCCTTCATATATTTTTTTTATCATCAACATTGGATCCTATGTCACATTTTAAACTTTCTGTTTTAATAAAAACCCTCAGAGAAAAAAACAAACACATCCCCAGAACACCCCCAGAACCTATTAATTTAATACAAATACATAACTATGTACTTCTTCAAATAATGAAGTTTAACCCTCCTAACAGGAACATTTGTGTCAGATAAACAGCTGCTAACACGGGCCCTAATTAACCTGAAACTGAAATTATCCATGCTAAGATGCATGTTATTGCCTGTGCCTCTACCTGCTCTAACTGGTGTCTGTTCTTTTTTTATCTTTATACCCCCTCCCCCAGATGTGAAAACTACTTAGTTTCAAAAATTATTAACTTTTAGCCTTGAAGAAAAAAGAAGTTATGTACTCACCATAACGTTCCATCTGAGTAGGTAACTTCATTTGCCTGCAACCTGTGGGTATCGGATCCGTCCTCGAATCCGAGCCGGCAGCTTTCCAAGCTAAAAGATCCGAGCTTTCAGCTCCTCCCCCTTACCCATAATGCCCTGCTACCTCCCTCAAGTCCTCAGATCGAGTTTGCCTAAAACAAAAACACACTAAGACCCTCGAAAGAGGAACACTAACCTAATGCATGACAAGGTGAAACCTTACGTCATATAAATAACCATGAAACAGGTTAGGGGGAGGGGGGGTCAGTTGCAGACAAATGAAGTTACCTACTCAGATGGAACGTTATGGTGAGTACATAACTTCTTTATCTGAAGTAGTTAACTTCATTTGATCAGCAACCTGTGGGACAGTGTCCCCAGCTACCTAAAACCTTGGGCAGACCTCAAGGAAGGATATTCCGGAGCACTGCGGAGCCAAATGATGCCCTACTCCTGGATATCAGATCCAACTTATAATGAGAAATGAAGGTATGAGAAGAGGACCAAGTAGCTGCTGAGCAGATGTCGTCTAGAGGAATTCTCGACCAGAATTCTGCAGAAGTAGCCATAGACCTGGTAGAATGGGCATGGACCCCTAAGGGTTCAGGCTGGATGGAGGCTAAATAAGCATGCACGATGCATTGGGATATCCATCTGCCCAAGGTAACTTTCGTAATATGCTTTCCTAAAGATGGTTTAGCGAAAGACACAAAAAGTTGATCAGATTTCCTAGTAGTGGCTGTCATGTGCAAGTAAAAACGCAATTGTCTGTGAACATCCATTAAGTGCAATCTGTATTCCCCTTTGTTCTAAAAGTTGGGGAAGAACACAGGCAAATTAATGGATTGGTTGATATTGGATTCGGAGGCCACCTTAGGCAAGAAAGAAGGGTTAGTCCTGAGAGACACTCTGTCCTTATGGAAGACCAGATACGGGGGTTTCATACAAAGGGCTTGAAGCTCAGATACTCTCCTGGCTGAAGTAATTGCAATCAGGAAGGCCGTTTTCCAAGATAAAAATTTTAACTCAACCGAAGCAGCCGGTTCAAAGGGTGGGCCAGTCAATGCCTGAAGAACCAAGACTAAGTCCCAGGGTGGAACTGCATTCTTGACCGGAGGTTTCAACAGAAAAGTGCCTTTCAAAAAAGTTTTGCATATCTTAGCGGACGCTAAGGGACCAAGGTTATCCCCTATGTGGAAATGGGAAATAGCTGCCATTTGGACTTTGACTGTAGAAGCACTAGCTCCTTGGTAAAAGATATGGGATAAGAATTCAAGAACCGTTGGAATGGGAGCAGTAAAAGGATCTAAATCCCTATTTTTGGCCAAGATGGGAAAAACGCTTCCATTTACTTCTGTAGATCTTTCTGGTAGAAGGCTTATGCGCCGCTACCAGAATAGATTTTACAGGAGACGAGATACCGGGAGTCCTTGCTATTAGTGGAACTGGATCAACCAAGCCGTGAGCTTGAGGTCGCCCAGGTTTGGGGGCTGTAATCCCGCAGGATGAGAGATCAGATCCAGAATGGGATCTAAGATCCAAGGAGGAACTACACTGTGAGATTGCAGGTAAGGGAACCAGATCTGGTGAGGTCAGAATGGGGCTATGAGGATTATCTTGCTCCCCAACCGATGAGCTTTCTGCAGAAATTTTGTCATTAGCGGAAGAGGAGGATAAGCATAAAGGAGACCGGGGGGCCAAGCATGAACCAGAGCATCTCTGGGGCTCTCCCCTGTTGGGGGAATCAGAGCGAAAAACTTGCTGCATTTTGTGTTTGAAGGAGAAGCAAAAAGATCGCAACAAGGTTGACCCCATCTGAGGAAGATCTGATTCGCTACCGATGGGTTTAGAGGCCACTCGTAAGGTGTGAGGATCGAGCGACTCGGCTTGTCCGCTAGAATGTTGGCCCGACCCGGAATATGCGTTGCTACCAGAAAGCGGTTGGTGGAAATCGCCCAGTCCCAAACTCTCATAGCCTCTCGACAAAGAGGGTAAGATCTGGTTCCTCCCTGTTTGTTGATGTGCCAGACTACTGCCATGTTGTCTGTCTGAATTGCAATAGTCCCCAGAAGAAGAAGGTCTTGAAGGGCTTGCAACGCTAGAAGCACCACCCTCATCTCCAGGACACTGATATGCAGAACGGTCTCTAAGGGAGTCCACGTGCCTTGGACGGTTCTGCCCATAGAATGCCCCCCCCCCCGAGGCGAAAAGCGTCCGTGGTCAGCGTGGCTTGGGGTCGAGGCATCACAAACGGTCTCCCTTCCCAAAGCTCTTGGGAATGGAGCCACCAAAGAAGGGAGTTCCTGAAAACCCTGCTGAGGGGAATTGGAGACTCCAATGGGTGAAGTAGGAGAGACCATTGAACCTGAAGAGTCCATTAAAGGACTCTCATGTGCAATTGTGCTATAGGTGACAGGCTGATGGCTGCTGCCATGGAGCCCAGGGCTCTCAGGACCAATTCTGCAGGTGGGGTTGGAGACTGTAGGAGCGCCATTATGTGTAGTGACAAGTTGCGCAACCTGTCCGCTGTTAGAAAGGCTTTGGCCTGGCCCCTATAAAATCCAGAACTTGCACAGGATGAAGAGACAACTTCTGAAAATTTATAGTAATGCCTAGATGCTGGACCAAGGCTAGGGAATAATCCCTGGCAGAGCAAAGCAGATGCCTGGTGGGGGTGGTGAGGAGCCAATCGTCCAGGTACAGAAAGACCTGACTTCCCTGAAGTCTCAGGTGGGCTGCTACAACTGCCATGACCTTGGTGAACACCCTGGGGGCTGTGGTGAGGCCGAATGGGAGAACCCTGAACTGAAAGTGACTGGCTCCTAGCCAAAAGCGGAGAAACCTCCTGGACCGTCTGTCCATGAGAATGTGGTAGTACGCATCCTTGAGTTCTATGAAGCACATCCAGTCGTTCTCCTGTAGGAGAGGGAGAATAGATTGCAGAGTGATCATCCGGAATTTCTCTTTGGCAATGAACAGGTTTAGAGATGACAGGTCCAGAATTGGCCTTAAGTTCCCAGTCTTTTTTGGCACCAAAAAGAACCTGGAGTAATTGCCCAATCAGGATTGCTCTGGGGGGATGTGCTGGATGGCCCGTTTTTCTAGCAACTTTGATATTTCTGAAGCCGCCGCCTCCCTTTGATATGGTGGGACATCGGGAAGGCGCTTCATTAGAGGGGGAAATAACAGAAAGGGAATAGTGTAACCTCTGGATATTATTCGGAGCACCCAACGATCTGTAGTAATGGACTCCCAACTTTATAGGTGCTCCGAAAAACCTCCCTCAACTGCCTCCAGAGAGGGACAGCCTCAGGGCTGCTGCGCGGGCCGGTCCGAGAAAGGTTCTCTGGACCCAAACTTCTTCAGTCCCCCTCTGCCTCTGGGCCGGCGTCCACCTTGTCCTCCTCTGCCTCTGAAGGACGAAGGGTCCGGAGCGGGACGGGACTGCTGGGACATCTGGAACCACATCTTCTTCTGTCCTCTCTGGTTCCTTGAGAAGGACCTTTGAGGATTAGAGAAGCGGATCCCGACGGCAGATAGCATTTTCCCGTCTTTTTCGCTCTGGAGCAGCATGTAGCAGACGGTTTTGCCGAATAGCATAGAACCATCAAAGGGAACGTTCGTGAAGGACGCCTTGAAGGGTTCCGCAAAGTCGCAAAGGCGAAGCCAGGCGTGGCGCTGCAAGCGACCCCTGCTCCGCTGGCTCTAGCCGCTCCCTCCGTAGCATGGGAGAGGAGCCGCATGGAAGTGTTAGAAATTGACTTTAGAGTGGCCATGCGAGCCGAGAATGTCCGTTTGTCCTCGGCCGCCATGGACTCTGGGGGAGCGCCAGCGTATTCTTTTATCAAGTCTCGCTGGAGCCTGATGACGTGTGCCAGGTAATTCAGCACCCTTATGGAAAAGGTAGCTGAAGCAAAAAACCGCTTTCCAATACGGTCCATTGTCCGAGATTCCTTCTCAGGAGGATGGACCGAGGAACTTTCCTGTGCTAGTTCCTTTTTAGTGGTGGCCGCCATCACCGTGGCATCTACTGGGGAACCTTTATTCCATGCCTGTCTGTCAGGAGGGGGACTGAGTATTTTGTCTGGTCTTCTAGGGATAGGCTCCACTGTGTCCGGCTCCTTCCAAGCCCTGGTAGTAATCAAGTCTACCAGGGGATCAGCCGGGGGGGACACCCAAGAGGTAGACGGGCCTGCGTCAAACGCCTCCAGAAACACAGACTCATCGGAGGAAGGTTTTTGGGCAGACCACCCTCCTCTGATATGTAGCATTTCCATAAAGGAGACGTCTTCAGGGGGTGACCTTGGGGAACCTTCCCCTTCCTCTAAGTCCGTGTCCTCCGTGAGGGACTCAGGGGAGTCCAAGTGCCTCCTTTTGCACTTTTGTTTGTGAGGGACCTCCTCGGCGAGACTTTCCGAGGAGGGCTCACCAATGGGGCCCTGTTCCCCTACGGGAACCAACTGGAGTGCTGACGCAGGCTGTCCCTGGGGCTGGACGATGGAAGATAAGCCCAAATGCGTGGGAGTGACGGATGGCTCCGTAGCCCGGACCGGGGACCTGGAACTCCTCGACATAACCCTCTCCACTACGTCAAAAGCCGAGAGCGAACCACTCTCCCCTGGCTCCGAGAGCAGCCCCCTCGGTTCCGACGCAAGGACCAGTGTCGGAGCCGATGCGATCGGACCAGAAAGGGGAGTGTGCTCTGACCAAAACGGAGCCGAAGACACACTCACACCTGCGGATCTGAAGCTCGGCTCTCGGCCCCGAGAGCTCGGATCTGACACGCTCGAGGGTACAGTCGGCATTGAAGTAGCCACCACAGTCGGTGCCGACGACTCCCCGGGTCCGAGAAGACTCGGATCCAAAGACTCTGAAACCCGATAGCGAATCAGAGAAGGAGCAATTGGGGCAAAGAAAGGGGCCGAGCTCCCCTCCGGAGGGGGGGGGAGGCAGGAGCACCCCCATCTGCATCTGGGCCTGCAAGAATCGAGGCATCATCCGGTCCAAATCAGCATCAGACATGCTTCTGGTGGACCTCAAAGAGGTCGTCAAAGCGGGCCAGGAAGGCTGCCTCGACGACCTAGAGGGAGACCGGTACTCCTCTTGCCAGCTTGTTGATAAACAAATGATATGCAATCCGAAAGCCATTTTGAAAGAGTAATCTTAAAAACAGGCAAGCCTTTCTTTTTGTCAGAAAAGGAAACAAAAAGTTGATCTGATTTTCTGAATTCTTTAGTCCTATGTAGATAAAACCTGAACATTCTGTGAACATCTAACTGGTGTAATCTATACTCTGACTTATTAGAGTGGTTTGGAAAAATCACAGGTAGCTCAATAGTAGTATTCAGATTGTGCTCTGGGCATACTTTGGGAAAAAAGGAAGGGATTGTCCCAAGAGAGACTCTATCCTTGTGAAAAATAATATAAGGAGGTTGAATAGTTAGAGCTTGCAGTTCTGAGAGACTCCTAGCAGATGTTATGGCTACTAAGAATACTGCTTTCCATGACAACAATTTTAGGTGTGATGAAGACGATGGTTCAAAGGGTGCATACATCAAAGATGAGAGGACTAAGTTTAAATCCCAGGGTTCTAATGGTTGTTTGATTGGAGGTCTGAGGAGAAGAACTCCTTTTAAGAAAGTTTTACACAAGGAGTGCTGCATGCTTGGATTTCCTATGAAGCCAAAGTGGAAATTGGAAATGGCAGCTAACTGAACTCTAACTGTAGCGGCTGCTGCTCCTTCATGGAAAATTGACACTAGGAAGGATAAAATAGATTCTATAGGAGCCGTATATGGATCTAAGCCCTGGTTCGTAGCCCAAAAAGAAAACCTTTTCCATTTGCTGGAATATAGTTTCTGAGTGGAAGGGGATGAAATTAGAATGTGTTTGACCGCAGGGAATGGGGGAATACACCTGGCTATTCGTGGAACTGGAGCAGCCGTGCTATCAATTTGAGGGGGTGGATGGAGGGGTGGAACTATCCCGAATGATGAATCTGGAGATGGGTCCAGAATCCATGGTTCCTCCAAAAGGTAGGGCCACAGGAAGGGAAACCAAACTTGTTGAAGCCAGTAACGAGCAATGAGGATCAAGGAACTCCTCAACTGTCCTGCTTTCTGTATTACTTTGGGGATGAGTGGAAAAGGAGGAAAGGCATAAAGAAGTCCCGGGGGTCAATCGTGAACTAGAGCATCCCTAGGTGGCATCCCCAGATGGGGAATGAGGGCAAAGTAGCTGCTGCATTTGGTGTTCAGGTGAGTGGCAAATAGGTCGCAGCAAGGCTGGCCCCATCTGTAAAAGATCTCTTTTGCAACCATTGGATTCAGGGACCACTCGTGAGCCATCAGAATTGCTCGGCTGAGTTTGTCTGCTATTACGTTGGATTTCCCCAGGATATGCGTTGCTATCAGGAAGTGTTGAGTATCCATCGCCCATTTCCAAACTCTTAAGGCCTCTCGGCAAAGCGGGTAAGATTTGGTTCCCCCTTGCTTGTTTATGTACCACACGACAGACATGTTGCCTGACTGAATCGCAATCGTCCCGGTGGGAAGGGAGCTGTGAAGTGCTTGCAACACATACATCACCTCTCTCATCTCCAGAACATTGGTGTGCAAGTGGTTTTCATGGTTCTGCCAAGTACCTTGGACTGTTATTCCCAGATAATGCCCCCCCCCACCCTATCTGGGAAGTGTCCATGGTCAAAACTGCTTTCTCTTGGGGTAGAACAAGTGGACGTCCTAGGATAAGTTGTTTTGTGTGTAACCACCATGTCAGATCCTTTTTGCATGTGCTTGTTATCAAAATCTAGTGAGATAATGGAAGGTCTTGCATCGACCATTGGGCAAATAGCAGCCACTGAAGTATTCTCATGTGTAGGCGAGCAAGAGGATCTAATAGGATGGTGGAAGCCATAGTCCCTAGGACTTGCAGGACTACTCTGGCCTGAACTTTTTGTTTGTTTAGCAAGGATCTGACTTGACTGCGTAGAGACTCCACTCCTTCCTGTGTTAGCCTTACTGACATGGTGGTTGTGTCTATTTCTGAGCCTAAATATACAATGTGCTGCGAGGGAGATAAGACTGAATTTTGTAGGCTGACAGTGATGCCTAGTCAGGCGCACAAGGATAGAGTCTCATCCGCTGGTTCTGATGAGTTGATGCTTGGTGGTAGCAGTGAGGAACCAGTCGTCTAGATATGGAAACACCTGGAATCCTTGACGTCTCAGGTGAGCCATTACCACTGCCATGCTTTTGGTAAACACTCTGGGGGCTGTAGTGAGACCAAAGGCCAGTGTTCTGAACTGAAAATGACTGGCTCTCAGCCGGAAGCGTAAGTGTCTCCTGGAGCTCATGTCTGTTTTGATGGGGTAGTACGCATCCTGGAGATCGAGTGAGCACATCCAGTTGTCTTTCCCGATAAAGGGAAATATCGACTGCAGAGTGACCATTCAGAACTTCGATTTCTTTACATGCGTGTTGAGCCTGCTGAGATCTAGAATTGATCTCCAGTCCCCTGTATTTTTGGAACTAAAAATAATCGAGAGTAAGTTCCGGATCCTACTTGCTCTGCGGGGACTTCTTGGATGATTCATTTTTGCAGCAACGAGATGACCTCTGATGTTGCACGGTCTAGTTGGATGGGTGGTACGTCTGGTAGAGAATGGTTTGTTGGGGGTTCAGAAACAAAGGGGATCAGGTAACCTCTGGAGATTATGGAGTGTACCCAACACTCTTGTGTGATGGTTAGCCAGGTGCATGGGTACAGAGATAGACGACCCCCGACTGCCTCCAGAGACGGACAGTCGGGCAACCCTTCAGGGGCAATGGAAGTGACGATCAGAGAAAGTTTCTCTGTCTCCTTGATGCTGAGGACCTCCTCTGCCGCAAGGGTGGCGTCTTCCATTATATCCTCCCCCTCTGCCTCTGGGAGATGGTTGACCTTGTGCCTGAGGAAAACCTTTTTGGGATTAACGGAACCACATTTTCCCTCCTGTATTACCCTTGGGATATGGTCTGGACGGGAGAGAGAAACAGACTCCGATGGCAGATAAGGTTTTCTCTTCCTGCTTCCACCTAGTCAAAGTCTCTTTCACTTGGGGTCCAAAAAGAGATGAACCATCAAAGGGGATGTTAGTGAAGGAAGACTTGAAGGACGCATTCATGAATGTCTCCTTAGGGATATTCCTGCTGCAGATGCCCTACTCACTCCATCTGCTGCATATGAGATCAGCCTCATGGAGGAATTAGTTATGGAGAGCTGCACAGAAACCTTATCCATGGAACCTGGAGCTACTGAACCCTGGAGAGCATCTCCTAACACTTTCAGGAGATCCCTCTGACGAAGAGTAAAATGCATCAGGTAATTCTGCGATCTTAGTGTAAATGCCGCTGAAGAAAAAGTATACTTCCCGTACCTATCCATCATCCTGGACTCCTTATTAGGAGGATGGATATTAGAAGATGTCTCGGGCAATTCCTTCTTGGTGGCCGCTGCTACCACCATAGCATCAACGGGAACTCCCTTAGTAAGAAAAGACTTTTTGCCCTCCTTGGGACTGACTCCACTGAATCTGGAGAGGTCCATGCTTTCCGCGATATGACCCCCAAAAGTTGGTCATAAGGTGGTGTCACCCAGGAGGTAGAAGGTTGGGAACCAAAGGCCTCAAGATACACTAATTCATCCTCACTAGGGTTAGAGGTGTTCCAATCATCCCTCTGTCTAAGGATTTCTAGGATGTCAGAAAAAGAGACATCCTCAGAGGGGGGATCTAGGGGACCCTTCTGATTCCTCTAAATCAGTGTCTGACGTTACAGACTCAGGTGAGTCTACATGCTTACTCTTACACAGCCTCTTCCAAGGGAGCTCTCCAGTGGGATAATCTGGGGAGGTCTTGGAAGAGGGGGCACTGCCAATGGGGGCTACGTGGGCATCTGGTTCCCTACGCTGTGGGGTGGCAGAGGGGAAGAGGTTGCTGCCTGCTGCTGGTGGGACACAGGTTCCAATGGAATGGATTTAGCAGAGGATAAAGCCTTCTCTATAGCTTTGAAAGCCTCGCCCCCGCTCCGAAAAATACCTCCACTCCTAGGGGATGGATGGTCGACTCATAGCAAGAGGGAACGGCTCCGAAGCAGAAGTGGGAGCCGAGCTGAGTCGAGCCAAGGCTCCAAGAGGGAGGGTCAGTTCCAAAGAGAACCCAGGGTGACTGTCCCCCTCGGAGTCTATACGAAAGCGTCGACTCCCAGATCCCTCGGCTCCAGACTGAGTCATTGAGGATAGAGTAATTGGTTCCGAAGAAGCAGGTTGAATCCCCAGAGCCAAAGGGTCCAAGATAGAGGAACCTGAAGTAATAGGCTCCGAGAGCGAAGCAGTCAGAGGAGGAACAGTTGTCGGTAAGGGGGTTGGGCTCTGAGACCTTTGGGTCCAGAGGGGCCAATTTTCTTGCCAGAGCTGGATCCGAAAACAACTTCTTCACCACCCTCTCGATGTCCTCATCTGACAGAGTCCTGGAGGATCTGGTGGAGACAGAAGGAGATCTCCTTCTTTCCAAAATACGAGATCTCAAGGTGGGAGACAAAATAAGAAGTTATGTACTCACCATAACGTTCCATCTGAGTAGGTGACTTCATTTGTCTGCAACCTTTGGGTCTTGGATCCGACATCGGATCCGAGTCGGCAACTTATTTTACAACTTATGGATCTGAGCTCCTAGTTCCTCCCCTCACCCATAATCCCCTGCCAATCCTAAATGACCTCAGATCAAGTTTGCCCTTCTACAAATACCTTAAGTAAAAGGTGTCCCGACAGGGATCAAGGAAAGACATCCAAGAACTAACTTCTGAAGGCCGGGGGAAGGAGGGGGTATGGTTGCAGACAAATTAAGTCACCTACTCAGATGGAACGTTATGGTGAGTACATAACTTCTTAATCTGAAGTAGGGACTTCATTTGTCAGCAACCTTTGGGACAGAGTCTCCAGCTACCTAAATCTTGGGCGGCCATCATGGAAAGATGTTCCGGAGCACTGCGGAGCCAAAGGATGCTCTCCCTCTGGAAATAACGTCCGGTTTATAATGGTTGATAAAAGTATGAGATGAGGCCCAAGTGGCTGCAGAGCAAATATCATCCAAAGAAACTCTAGATCTAAAGGCGGCAGAAGTGGATATGGAACGAGTGGAATGTTGGAATGTGCACGGACTCCATGAGGTGCGAGCCTCCCAGAAGTTTCATAGGCTAGAAGAATACACTGAGAGAGCCAACGTGATAAGGTGACCTTAGAAACAGCTTTACCCAAATTGAATTTGGCAAAGGAAATGAACAACTGATCGGATTGCCTGTGACCAGCAGTCCTATGAATATAGAATTGCAGTTGCCTATGCACATCTAAGGAATGCAGCTTGTATTCTCCTTTATTCTGGTACTTAGGAAAGAAAACTGGTAGGTTGATGGACTGATTGATATTGGTTTCTGAAGCTACCTTAGGAAGAAAGGAGGGATTGGTCCTGAGGTACACTCTATCCTGATGAAAGATCAAGTAGGGAGGTTTCACAGAAAGGGCCTGAAGTTCGGAAACTCTTTTCGCTGAAGTGATGGCTACAAGGAACGCTGTTTTCCAAGACAGATATTTAAGTTCGGCTGAGGCAGCTGGTTCAAAGGGAGGGGCAGTCAAGGCTTGAAGGACTAGTGATAGATCCCAAGGGGGTACAGCTTCCTTGATAGGGGGCCTGAGCAGAAAAGTACCCTTGAGGAAGGTTTTGCATAGTTTCGCTGTCATCAAAGGACCTGTCTCATGTCCTACATGGTAATGGGAAATGGCTGCCAATTGTACCTTGACTGTCGAACAGCTAGCCCCTTGCTGAAAAAGTCCCGTGAGGAAGTCCAACACGGATGGTAATGGAGCAGTGAAGGGATCTAAGTTATGATGTTCCGCCCAGACGGAAAAGCGCTTCCATTTACTGCGATAAACTTTCCTACTGGAAGGTTTATGCGCTGCCACCAAGATGGCTTTAACTGGTGAAGAGATGCCGGGAGTCCTGATTAAAAGTGGAACTGGAGCAGCCAAGCTGTCAGCTTCAGGTTGTCCAGATTCGGGGTCGGTAATCCTAATGGATGGGATATTAGATCTGGGTTGGGATCCAGAATCCAGGAAGGATTCACCAAGTGAGACCACAGGTAAGGGAACCAAGTTTGACGAGGACAGAATGGGGCAATGAGGATCATTCTGCTCCCCAACCGAGAGGCTTTCTGTATGAGCTTTAGCATCAGGGGTAGGGGAGGATAGGCATAAAGTAGACCGGGCGGCCAAGCATGCACTAGAGCGTCTCTCGGGGCTTCACCTGGGGGGGGGGGGGATGAGAGCGAAGAAGCTGGCGCATTTCGTATTTGAGGGAGAGGCAAAGAGATCGCAGCAGGGTTGCCCCCATTCAGCAAAAATCCGCTTCGCTTCTTGGGAATTGAGAGACCACTCGTAAGGGGAAAGGATAGTGCAGCTGAGTTTGTCCGCCAGAATGTTGGACCGTCCCGGAATGTGTGTTGCGATCAGAAAGCGGTTGGTGGAGATCGCCCATTCCCACACCCTCATGGCCTCTTGACAGAGAGGGTAAGACCTGGTAACCCCCTATTTGTTGATGTACCAGACAACTGACATGTTGTCCGTCTGTATCGCAATAGTTCCTACGGGGAGAAGGTTCTGAAGTGCTTGCAACGTCAACAGCACCGCCCTCATCTCCAGAACATTGATATGCAGGGAGGTCTCTGTGTCGTTCCACGTTCCTTGGACTGCTCTGCCTGAGCAATGCCCCCCCACCCAAGGCGAGAAGCGTCTGTGGTCACTGTGACGAGAGGAGGTGGAGTGCAGAAGGGACATCCCATATGGAGGTCTGGGGACTGGAGCCACCATAATAGGGCCCTCCTGCAAGCCTTGCTGAGTGAGATAGGGTGGCTGAGGGGGAGAAGATGAAAGGACCATTGTACTTGGAGGGTCCACTGTAGTACCCTCATATGCAGTCGGGCGCATGGAAGGAGAGTTATTGCTGCCGCCATGGAGTCAAGCGCCCACAGGACCAATTCTGCCGGTGGAGCTTCTGCTTGGAGGATGGCCTGCACATGAAACCTCAGGTGGGGAGCTAGGCGGAGAAAGTAGTCTCTGGCTGAGCAGAGTAGATGCCTTGTTGGGGCGGTCAGGAGCCAGTCGTCCAGGTATGGGAAGACCTGCATTCTCTGGAATCTCAGGTGGACCGCTATCACTGCTAAGACTTTGGTGAACACCCTGGGGACTGTGGTGAGATCAAAGGGAAGGACCCTGAACTGATAGTGACTGGTTCCCAGCCAGAAGCGGAGAAACCTCCTGGATCGTCTGTCCATTAAAATGTGGTAGTACGCATCCTTGAGGTCTATTGAGCACATCCAGTCACTCTCCCACAAGAGGGGGTGAATAGATTGAAGAGTGACCATTCAGAATTTTTCCTTGGTTACCGACAGGTTCAAGAAGGAAAGGTCTAGAATCGGTCTCAAGTCCCCCATCTTTTTTGGCACCAGAAAGAACCTGGAGTAAAACCCTAATCTGAGCTGGTCTGGGGGGACGGGCTGGATGGCTCTTTTTTCTAGCAGCTGGTGGATTTCTGAGGCTGCCGCCTCCCTCTGATCGGGTAGTATATCGGGGAGGTTCTTGAGTCTGGGGACATGGTGCATTGGGACTTTGTAATCTCTGGATATGATCTGAAGCACCCAGCGGTCTGACGTGATGCACTCCCAAGCCGCCAGGTGCTTTGAGAAAGGCCCCCCGACTGCCTCCAGAGTGGAGCAGTTGGGTAACCCCTCAGGGCTGCTGCGTGGGCCGATCAGAGAAGGTTTCTCTGGACCTAAAATGTTTTGAGGCCCCTCTGCCTCTAGGGCGGCGTCCTCCCTGTCCTCCTCTGCCACGGAAGGATTGGTTGTCCGGAGCAGGCTGGGAATGTTGCGATTTCCAGAACCACATCTTTTTCTGTCCCTTTTGGTTCTTGGAGAAGGACCTCTGGGGAGCAGAGAAGCGGACACCAACGGCAGACGATATCTTCTCGTCCTTTTCGCTCTGGACAAGTGTCTCGCGAACGGTCTTGCCAAACAAGGCAGAACCATCAAAGGGGGCATTCGCAAAGGACGCCTTAAAGGGCTCCGCGAAGTCACAATGTTGGAGCCAGGCCTGACGTCTCATAACTAGACCCGCTCCGCTGGCTCTAGCGGCTCCATCTGTGGCGTGGGACAAAAGCCGCATAGAGGTATTTGAAATAGATCTTAGAGTGGCCATACGAGTGGAGTACAACAGCTTGTCCTCCGCTGACATGGACTCTGGGGGGGAAGCAGCATATTCTTTAATAAGATCTCGCTGCATCCTGATGACATGTGCCATGTAGTTCAGGGACCTTACTGAGAAGGTCGCTGAACTAAATACCCGCTTCCCAAGGCGATCCACCGGGCGGGACTCCTTGCTCGGTGGATGGACCGAGGGGCTCTCCTGAGCAAGTTCCCTCTTAGTGGCTGCCGCCATCAACATGGCATCGACAGGGGGACCCTTGCTCCAGTGGGAACGGTCTGCAGGGGGACTCAAAATTCTATCTGGACGTTTGGGGACTGGCTCCACAGTGTCCGGCTCCTTCCACGCCCTGGTGGTGATAAGGTCCACCAGAGGGTCGGCCGGAGGGGACACCCAAGAGGTAGACGGGCCTGCTTCGAATGCCTCCAGGAACACAGACACATCGGAGGAAGCCTTGGGGGCAGACCACCCCCCCCGATCCTGAGCATTTCCATGATGTCTCCAAAGGAGACATCCTCGGGGGTGACCTCGGGGAGCCTTCCCCTTCATCCAAGTCCGTGGCCTCTGTTAAGGACTCGGGGGAGTCCACGTGTCTCCTCTTACACTTATGCTTGCGAGGCACATCCTCGGGGGGACTGTCCAAGGAGGTCTCACCAGCAACATCCTGTTCCAATGGAACAACCTGGGACATCGAAGCAGGCTGTCCCTGTGGCCGGGTGATGGAAGCCTGACCCAGCAGAGAGGGAGTGCAGGGTGGAGCCGAAGCAAGGACCGGGGGTCCGGATGCTCTCGACAGAGCCCTCTCCACTGCATTGAAGGCCAAGGGGGAGCCGCTCTCCCTGGGGTCCGAAAGCCGACTCCCACTTGGATCCGATGAAGGGATCGGAACCGGTGCCAAACAAATCCGTCGGATCCGAAGGATCTGTGTGCTCCGACCTGGATGGAGCCGAAGGCACACAGAATCCCTTGGATCCGACGCTCGGCCCACGGCTCCAAGAGGTCGGATCTGACGAAGGACCCGACAGACTTGAGGGCAGGGTCGGATCCGAAGTACCCAGTACTGTCGGTGCCGACCCACCCCCGGCTCCAACGCTGCCCGGCTCCGAGCGCTCCGAACCCGGGAAGCGGGTCGGAGAAGAAGCTATCGGGGCCTGGATGAACTTTCTCATCATCATCCGGTCCAGGTCTGCGTCAGAAAGGCTGTAAGTGGATCTCAACGAGGCCACCGAGGTGGGCCTGGAATGCCGCCTCGATGACCTCGACGGAGATCGGGTCTCCTCCTCCTCGGGTCCCGGGGAAAAACAAGGGGATCGGAGCCGAGGAGGAAGGGACCTGGAAGCCATGGAGGAGTTCGGCCCACTGCTTGTGGTGCTTCTCCCTCCTTTTCTCCCTCCTGGCCTCTCTTTCCTCCGGCGCCTTAGTGGGAGTTTGAATCCTGGCCGGGGAAAGGGGGGCAGGAGTGGCCACCACCGAAGGCTGAGGAGATGCCACAGGAGTAACGGAGGCTGAAGCCGAATCCGGGGGCAAAAGTCCCGCCAGGATCAGCTTCGACCTCAGCTCTTTCAGTGCCCTGGGGTTGAACGCCGCGCAAATAGAACACACAGAGGACAGGTGTTCAACCACAAGGCACCGAACACACCAAGTGTGGCCATCCGCTGGTGAAAGCTTATGGCCACACTCGGTGCACTTGGAAAAAATGGGCTTTGGGGCCTCCGACATGTTGTTTCTAAAATAAAAGTAACTACACAATCACACTAGGTCCCAAAAAAGACACACACACACTCTGCGAACCAGCGAGGGGAGGGATTACACTAAAAATTAAAGAAAATTACAAAAAGGGAACCTAAATCACACACACTGTTTAATAACCAACAAAAAAATATCTAACTTGACAAATTTTTGAACACTTATCTGGTAAATCGCCAGGAGCTTAATATCCAGCTGTCTCTTCTAAGAGCGGCAAACTAGATCTGAGGTCATTTGGGGTTGGCAGGGGATTATGGGTGAGGGGAGGAGGTAGGAGCTCGGATCCATAAGCTGTAAAATAAGTTGCAGGCTCGGATCCGATGTCGGATCCAAGACCCAAAGGTTGCAGACAAATGAAGCCCCTACTTCAGATCCCCAATTTCAGGTAAAAGTTTCGGTACTGAAGGTTGTCTTGGAGCCGAGGAAACCGACGGCATCGAAATGGATGAAGATGAGTCGGAACCAGAACTTCTTGGCACCGATGCTTTAGTCTTTTTAGTCAGCTCCGAAGCAGGGGCCGATGATTTTCTCTTAGAGGATTTTGGAGTTGCCTGACCAAGTTCCAGCTGTTCCTGGAAGGAACTGGTCATGAGACCCCTATCTATGAGTTTCCTCTTTCTCTCATTTAAAACTCTAGTGGTAAATGCGTGACAAAACGTGCAGGGTTCCTGCAAATGGGCTTCAGCAAGGCAATACACGCAAGTGGTGTGACTGTCTGTAAGAGACATTTTCTGCGCACACCTATCACACTTTTTAAACTCCGAAGGGCGATGATCCTTATGCTCCCATTCCTTATCTTTTGACATTTCTAGTATTAGAAAAGATAAGTTAGATAACAATACTAAAAGTATTAACTACAACAATAAAGAAAGGAAGAAAGAAGAAGATAACTTTTTTTTAAACAGTCAGACACACAAGGAGGAAAGGCCCTCTAACTTAAACGGGCACTACGGCCCTCTAACTTAAATGGGCCGTACAGTCCTATGGGGGGAATAGGGGTTGAGAACTTTCAAAACAGTCACACAAGAGACAATACATTTATATATATATATATATATATATATATATATATATATATATATAAAGATAGAAAAAGTAGGAAAAAGACTAAATTTAGCAAAAAATAGTTTTACTGAGCCAACGAGCCAGTAAGACCCAACCTCCTTGAAGCTTTCGTGGCTAACAAGATATGGGGATCTGCCTTGAGGCACCGTGGGATAGGGGCTAGCCTCAAGCCAGTAAAAGCTCTCAAGATTTAGTATCGGCCGAGTCGGAGCCCATCCTGCAAGAATTATGGCGCGATAGGACTACATAACATCATTTATTGCTAATATTTACTTGTTTCCACTTAAACTCTGTTATTAGATTAAGCATAGACATTCACATATGCAATAGTAAAAGAAAACATATTGCCTCTACATATACTGTTACCTTTGTACTTTTACACACCATCTCCCACCACAAAACCCAAGATTACAGCCTATTAACTTAAACATGCTTTTGTCTAGCTTTTCTTCTCTTTTTGCACTGTAGTGCCTACATTTCTTAATACCACAAAAGAAAAAAGAAAGAGGAGGAAGAAAAAAGGCATATGTATACTTTATTAACTTTATCACATACAAGAACAACTAAAATACTTTACTATAAAATATACAATTTATATTTGTAAAAAGTTTCACAGAAATACTGCTAAGAAAACAAATTGTTTTACTTGCACTTTCTTTTCCCCTTCTTCCTCCCTACCCTGAGAGTCCCTCCAAATATTAAATCAAATACTTTTCAGTTAGTCAGAAGTTTAACAAAGTTAACAGAAGTCAACTCTTGAACAACAACAGGATGTGAGAGTGGAAAACGCCACCAAGAAAATGAAAAACAACCACTCTATAGCCAATGATCCTACAACCCAAATAGAAAAATGTTTTATTACAAAATAATCCAATGGAATATCCAAAAGATAGTCAAAACCAGTACAATCCAAGTACAATCCAGATAAAAGGTCAAGCGCTTTCGTCATCAGACTTCATCAGAACATTTTACCATTGCTTTATTTTATGTTTTTTTATTTTACATTTATTTTACATTTGTTGACCAGGCTAGTCTAACTGGATATATTTCCATTTTCAGTAGAGGGCCGGGGAAAAAAGCTCCAACATAGCACAAAATGAAATATACAATTGTATAACAAATAAAGTAATAGGTATTTGGAATAAAGAGAAAGGTTATAAAAAGTACAATACTAAGAAGGTAAGTATAAACTCATACAACAGTCATGTGATCGTTTGATAAGAGATACCTTAGAGTTCATTGTTAGTTAACATAAATACTTGTGGTTATATAAGTTTTACAATGACCAGTTTTTAGCATACAGAGGGGTATGTAGAGTATGATTGAATATCCAGAGGCAGTATGAAGATAAAAACAGGAAAGGTAGTAGATTAATCCGGGTTAGTGCAGGGACATAACCAGAGTGATTTTAGGTGACTTTTGAGTTTTTGCTTAAAGAGTGACAGTGAAGGTAGCAGTGTTAGATCGGTAGGTAGAAGGTTCCAGTGTTTCCCAGCAGTATTGGAGAATAAGCTGTCGCCTGACAAGTTATTGGACTTACTTATGCTAGCACGTAGTTTACTCGAAGAGCGTAGGGAATTATGATTATTATAAGGAGTAATGAGGTTAGCAAGTATTGAAGTATTATTTGGTTGGCAAAAGATTTTATCAGCAATGGTGAGTTGTGAAAAAGTTAGCACGTTACGGAGTTCAAGCCAGTCTAGCTGATTTAGATTCCGACAGTGGTGTGTTCGAAATGCATTACCAGTGGCAAATCTGGCAATATTGTTATAGGAGTTAGACAGTTTGAGAAGATTATTTTTCTTTAGATTAGTATAAATAGGAGAAGCACAGAGAAGAGTTGAGATTAAGTGAGAGTGGGCAATGATGGTTCTAGCTATGGGAGCTAAGAAGGGTTTGATTCGATATAAGGAGCCCATTTTTCTGTTCACTGTTTGAATGGTGCTATTTATATGGTTACCGAAGTTGAGGGTGTTGTCAATTGTGACTCCTAATAGTTTGGTAGTGGGATTGGGAAAGATGAGGGTACCATTGTTAGATTTAATACAGCAGTTTATAGGAGAGGACCTATTGGTAGGTGTGAAGAGAAGAAGCTTGTTTTTTTTTGGCGTTCAAAAGGAGACAGCATTTCAGGAACCAGTCTTCTACTGAGTTGAATACTTTTTGAGTTAGAGAGTGTAGATCAGAAGTGGAGTTGGCAGAACATATAAGTGTGGAATCATCGGCATATTAAATGCAGGTGGCTTCAGGGACTGCTACATGAAGGTCATTGATGAATAGTGAAAAAAGAAGAGGTCCTAAAATGGAACCCTGGGGGACTCCAAGGGTGACTGGCAGGTGGGATGAAAGTTTATTTTCCCAGAGAACTGCCTGTTGCCTATTGTTAAGGTAAGACCTGAACCATTGTATAACTGGGGTAACTAGAGCAAGAAGTTCAAGAGTATTTATAAGCAGTGGATGATTAACCATATTGAAGGCCTTTGAAAGGTTGATGAAGAGAGCAGAAGAGAGGATGTTGTTATTACGACTCTTATAAATGGAGTCAGTGAAAGATAGTAGAGCGGTGGTACTGCTATGAAATGGCCTAAAGCCATGCTGGCATTTAGCTAGTATGTCGTGTTTAGTTAGGTGGTCTAGTAGCTGGTGGTAAATGCATTTTTCCATGACTTTAGCTAAAGGTGATAGTAGAGCTATTGGTCTGTAATTGGAGTAGTCGTTGGATTTACCACCTTTATGTAGGGGGATGATGTGGGAGATTTTCCAGATGTCTGGAATGATTCCTTCATTAATGGTTCTGTTAAGTAGGATGGATATGGGAAAGGCAATAACTTTGGCTGCTATTGTAAATATTCAAAAGGTAACTGGTCGGCTGAAGGAGTACAAGGCTTAAGTTTTAGTAAGATTTTATAGATGAAAGTGGTTGAGATAGGTTGAAATTTAAATGTCGGTAAAGATCCAACTAAAGAAGATGGGAGCCTCGTGTTATCAGTGGAAAGCTGGCTAGCTAGGGATTGTATGGTCTCTGTGAAGTAGGTGTTGAAGTTGTTGGATATTTGATGTGGTGTATTATGATCAGCATCATGAGGGGATGGTGTGCTAGAGTGACCAGCTTTGAGGAGCCTATTAATGTTAGTCCAACATTTCTGAGGATTCTTTTGGTGTGTTTGTTGTAGCTTACAATAGTAGTTCTTTTTGTCAGGGGGTATAGCTTTTTTAGTTGTGTTTCTTAGCTGTCTAAAGGTTTGTTGTTCAGGGGAGGTTGTGTTAGTTCTCCAAATAGCCCAAGCTTTGTTTCTAAGTAGAATTTTTTGTCTAGCTTCTTTTGTTAGCCAGGGGGCTGGTTTGGATTTCATTCTAATAGATCGTTTAGGTGCATGTACATCATGGTTTAGGTGCATGCACATCATGGTTTAGGTGCATGCATATCATCGTTTAGGTGCATGCACATCATCGTTTAGGTGCATGCACATCATGGTTTAGGTGCATGCACATCATGGTTTAGGTGCATGCACATCATCGTTTAGGTGCATGCACATCATGGTTTAGGTGCATGCATATCATCGTTTAGGTGCATGCACATCATGATTTAGGTGCATGCACATCATGGTTTAGGTGCATGCATATCATCGTTTAGGTGCATGCACATCATCGTTTAGGTGCATGCACATCATGGTTTAGGTGCATGCATATCATCATTTAGGTGCATGCACATCATGGTTTAGGTGCATGCACACCATGGTTTAGGTGCATGCATATCATCGTTTAGGTGCATGCACATCATCGTTTAGGTGCATGCACATCATGGTTTACGTGCATGCACATCTAGGATTGCAAGAAATTTAGAGTTAAAATATTTGACAGCCTCATCTAGTGGGAGTATTTTTAGAGGTTTCCAGTCACATGCATTGAGTTTGTTTTAGAATAGTACAGGGTTAAGTGTTTCTTTGTTCGTGAAATCCTGTAGGTAGGGGTGTTAGAGATGTCATTTCTTTGTCTTATTATATAAGTTAGAGTATGATCACTTAGATCATCTGGTAAGGTTCCTACATTATAAGTATGTGGGTGTTTATTTATAAGTATCCAGTCTAAGGTGCTCTCTTTTTTGGTTGGTTTGTTGATTCTGGTAGTCGAGGTGATAGTTTGAATAAAGCCATGGAAATGAATATGTGCGGAAGGGTTATTAGTGTTGAAGGTTTTCCAGTCTGTGTTAAAGTCACCTAGCATTATTGTTTCTTGTGGGTAAGCTGAGGACACCCAGCTAAGAATATCTTCTATTATAGTGCTATTATTACCGGGGGGGTAGGTAGATACAGATCACATAGAGGGATATGTTAGGGTTGATTTGAAGTTTGGAGATAAGGACTTCAGCCTTACTGTCCAAAGGTGGGTTATCAGTTATAGAGGAGATCTGTAGGCCACTTTTATAGAGGAGTGCTACTCCCCCACCCTTACGTTTTAATCGGTCTTGTCTCAATATGTTATAGCCAGGGGAGATAATTTCATTATCCTTAGTTCCAGGTTTTAACCATGTTTCTGTAAGGCAGAAAATGTCGAAGGAGTGACTATCAAGGAGAGCATGAAGGTGGGCAATTTTGTTATTGATACTGCGGATATTGAGATGTGCTATAAGTAGTGAGTTGGAGAATTTGGTTAAGGTTGGCAGGTTTGGGGAAGTCGTGCACTGAATATTTACTATAGATGCATTGGTTGGGCCAGGATTAGGGTGTATGTCCCCATCCCTTAAGGTAGGGCTTTGTGGTTTAGATATTGGGTTGTGTGAATAGTTAATTAGAAGTTTCCATTTTTTTATTAAAAGGTTGTTGCACTTAATGTGTGTGCATCGATGGTATTGAGGTGATATATAGCAGGGAGTGGAGATGATGTTAATGTGTGTATGGGAGTGAGAGATATCAACAGTGGTTGTTTGTTTTGTAGGGAGATTGTGGAGGGAGAGATTGGACTTTTCAAAATAGGTTAGGAGATAGGCTGAGGTCAGGACTGGTAAATATATGGTTAAGAGTATTAAGTTGGTTAGGATAACTTTTACAGTAGTTTGCATATTGTTATATATAACTATACAAATACAAAGGAGGTTGAGAGGGATAAGATAATAAGGACTGGTAGGAGTGGGAGAGACTTAGGTAGAGGAAGAAGTAGTGCTATTTGGGAAAATAATACTATAAGTAGAGATACTAGAGAGAGAGAGAGGAGGAGTGCTTTGCTACACTTTTATACAAACAGTTGTCTTAATTAATCAACAGTAATCAGTTCTTAAAGTGGAAATACCTAACTGTAAAAAGTGCCCATTTCTAAAACAATAAAACAACCATACCCTATTTTGGAAAAAAATATATTTAAACCATTTAAAAACTATAAAGATTGAGGGAGAAAAATAGGAAATGTAACCCAAGTTTTAAAGTTTAGATGCCCTAAACTTTAATTCAGGTTTAATACTTACATGGTCTTTAATGCCTGGGGCTTCAGTAGCGTTCAATTTAAGCTGCCATCTTGCTTCTACTCTAAGCAATTTATTAGTCCAGTCCCCACCCCTAATATTTTTACAAACTACTTCAAGGATTCCAAAATGAAAGGAGTGTGTAGGGTTCATCTTCTCACAGCCGTATTTCACAAATGCAAATTGATGACATTTATTCACTAATTTCTGTGTTGCTGATCTTCCTCCTGTTCATCTCCATCCCCCAATTCCAGACTCCAGTTCAATTTCACGATATTCGAGATTATTCTGGTCAACTTCTGTGCTTTTTTCTGTCTCTCAAGCATTTTCCTTTGCAGCACTGGAAAAGATTTCACTGGCAAAGTCTCTGTGTGTGCTTTACTATCAGAAGAATGAGAAGTAGAGGCCCCTTCTGATGGCTCATTTTTTTGTTGGACAAACTTTTGCATTTCTTCCTTAGCCTGCTCTGCATCAAAAAACACTTTGATCCGCCAGGAAAAAATATTCTGAAGACAGCTGGCTACAGCAGCTTGAATCTCACACCTGCCTCTTGACATTCCTTGACTACTGGAATAAATTTGTTTTTCTTCTGCCTGGTGTACAGTGAATAATCATTACAGACAAAGAATCTACTGTCTCTAACTTTTACTACATTGCCCTTTTGCCACAGTTTTGTCCGCATCAACTCGTTCTGCTGGCAGGTTTGCATCTTTACTAATAAAGGTCTTCACTGTTTTCTCGTGGCCATATTTGGAACACACACACACAATGTGCCCTTTGAATTAGCAAATCATGAAGTGGAACACCAGTCCATTTGCTTAATTGTGCATTCATAAAATTAGTGCAGTCTGTTCATTCTAATTTCTCTAGTACAGCAGAAAATCTCAGATTTTCCCTATGTGCTCTGCCATCTAATTCTACCATTTTTGAAGCATCTCTTATTCATCAGTCACAAACTCAGCTAGGTGCTTCTTCATTGCAACTGCAGATCGGTGTGTGTGATATAACTTTAAGAAGCATTACAGACAGTGGGCACATGCATATAAAGTACTGAGCATGTACACGGTGCAAGCAAGGGTGCCCTTTTGAGTGAGCAGCCAGAGTGAGAGCATGCATGTATGTAGTCAGTCAGTTAGATAGTTCATTTGAGTTCAATGTTCCTGCCATCCATCCTGATGAGTTTGTATACAATAAACTACTTAAACGAACACCCGAGCCTCATCGTCTTCTTAATACCCATAAGACGAGCGACAGCAACCTCTGATTTTTCAGTTTTATCAGCTCATCTAATTATCTAGTTAAAGCTTCTTCCATTTTTTTCCAATCTTTCATTATTTGAGTTTATATACTACTTCAGTGTTTCATTTATTTTAATCAGCTCTTAGCACATATGACTTATTTTATTCTTTAGATTACTGGAAGTCATGTCTTGTACCAAAGCTGGTGAATTAATTTTACTCAAGCTAACAACATCCCTGGCTGCAGTTTCTCAGTTTCTGTTTTCACAATGGGAGAACTGAAGTTAAGCTGTTGATCAGTGTGTGGTCATCTTTGAAGTCCCGTAAGTTACTTATCTTGAGACACCCATTATTATTTGTATTGCTAATTACACAATTAAACATATGTTATCATATTTTTGTAAATGTCTTAATAAGCATGAACTTATAGAGGAATGTCTTGCTGCCATGTGACAGTTTACATTTGGTTATCAAAAATGTTCTAACAATGTATGTCTAGGTTGTATAGTTTACAAGTTAAGAACATTTGTGAAACTTTAGAAAAATTTAATTTGGGGTTTGTGTGCATTACAATACATTTCAGTATTTAAGGAAAAGACTATGAAGGTACTGACTACTATCACTGTAAAGAGTACCTCTTACTGATAACACTGCATTTTTCCATGACAGAATCGCAGAAATGAACAGCCTAAGACAGTTGCATAGAAATGGTTGTTCTTTTTTCTTACCCTCGAAGGAAATAAAGAGTTGGTCCCACATTCTGAAATCTAAGGTATGAAGAGTTATTTTTAGATACATTAAAAACACAGGGATGTGCATAGACTGATTCAAAGTAAATTGATAAATAACTCTGGGCATGAAGGTACTAAAGGTCACTCTGTCCTTATAAAAAATCAGAAAGGGCTAAAAAGACATGACGGTCTGAAATTCATGTACCATCTAGGTGAAGGGGCAAGTAAGAAACTTCATGGAAAAGTTGTGTGCAGGGAAAAACTGTGTGCAGTTTCAAAGGGAGATAATGTTAGCTTTTCCAATACAAAATGAAGATCCTAGGATGCAGCCACCTGTTTTCTACGTGGCCTAATACATAAAACCCCTTTCAATCAATGTTTGGCTCAGAATAAAAAGGAAATGAGGGATGTAATGACAGAGAAGCAGAGCAGAATGAAAGATTACTTTGATGGAAATGTAACAAAGATATGATATGAGCAAATCTCACAGGTACCGAAGACCCTGTCTGGGATGGAGTCTGATTTGGCTAAATATGATTTCCTAGTAGCAAGGTTTTCAAGTATAACTTAATGCCAGTTGCACTTCCCCAGGAAAGAAGCGTCTAAATGCAATCAAAAATAGATAATCTATGGACTTCCAAGATGGCAGTGCACTGATCAACAGCTTAATTTCAGCTCTCCCAGTGTGGAAAAAAAGAAACTGAGAAATAAGAGCCAGTGATATTGACAACTTGAGTAAAACTCGGTTACTGTTTAGAAAGTACATGGCGTGGAAGCCAGCTTAAGAAGAAATTTAGAGAACCTGACAGAAAACCAACCAGAAAAGGTGAAGAGAAAACATTGGCATGGAAAAAAATTGCAGCTGTTTAGCAGAAAGTAGTTCAAACTCCAGCTTTGATACAACAGATGGCTTCCAGTAATTTAGAGGAAAAAAAAACAAATTAATTGTATTTAGAGGTGATTAAAATAAATGAAATACTGAAGGAGTATATAAACAAAAATGATGTACCTACCATAACGATAGATCCATGTCGTCTTCTCTTCCTCTGGTTCAATGTGTGGGTTTTGGATCCAGCCGACCAAGGTGCCTTATACCAAAGCTTTGGATCCAGGACCTCTGACTCCTCCCATACTCACAATTCCCCTCTCCTGCCTGAATTACCTCAGATCGAGTTTGATGACTGACCCACAGATGTCACACCACACACACACACACACACACACACACACACACACACATATACACACACATATAAATATATATATATATACATATATATATATATAAATATATATATATATACATATATATATACATACATATATATACATATATTTTATATATATATATATATATATATATATATTGTTTTTTTTTTTTGGGTCTACTTCAGAATGTCGACCGTTCAGAATGCCGACTTTCATATGGTCGACACCATATGATCGACATTCCAAACCGACATCCTGAAATAGCACCAGTTACCTACCTGTAAACACAGTAAAAACTGTGTTATGCAGGGGGGCAAGTCCACCTGCACCCCCCACACCCCCTGCTACTTAAGTATTCTCACTCCAAGATTGCACTACAGTGCAGGAAAGGGGAATATCCAAGTCCCGCACTGTAGCAAGATCTCCACTATCATTTGTCAGCCTTTCAAATGTTCGCTCATATGGTGTCGGCCATATAAATTTCAAACATTTGAAAGTTCGAACAAATGAAGGGCTCCCATAGATATATATATATATATATATATATATATATATATATATATATATATAAATATAAATATATATATATATATATATATATATATTAAGAAGTTATGTACTCACCATAACATTCCATCTGAGTAGGTATCTTCATTTGTCTGCAACCTTTGGGATACGGATCCGATCTCGGATCCGAGCCGGCAACTTCTATCACAGCATAGATCCGAGCTCCTAGCTCCTCCCTTTACCCATAATCCCCTACCAACCCTGACTGACCTCAGATCAAGTTTGCCCCATAGCACAGCTAATACTGTGTCCCAGAGGGAACTAATCTAAAGAACCCCAAGTAGGATCATTTTGGTCAGGGGGAAGGAGGGGGAGATGGTTGCAGACAAATGAAGATACCTACTCAGATGGAACGTTATGGCGAGTACATAACTTCTTAATCTGAAGTAGGAACTTAATTTGTCAGCAACCTTTGGGACAGAGTCCCCAGCTACCTAAATCTTGGGTGGCCTTCATGGAAGAATATTCCGGAGCACTGCAGAGCCAAAAGACGCCCTACCTCTGAAGACAATATCTACTTTGTAGTGGCTGATAAAGGTATGAGATGAAGCCCAAGTGGCTGCGGAACAAATGTCATCAAGAGAAACTCTAGCCTTGAAAGCAGCCGATGTAGCAACGGACCTAGTAGAATGAGCATGGACTCCCTGAGGTGCAGGCCTTCCCGAGCTCTGATATGCTAAGAGAATACAACTAGATATCCATCGGGAGAGGGTAACTTTAGAAACCGACTTGCCAAAGTTGTTTTTGGCAAAGGAGACAAACAACTGATCGGATTGCCTATGACCAGTATAAAAACGTAGTTGTCTGTGCACGTCTAAAGAGTACAGCGTATACTCTCCTTTGTTTTGATAGTTGGGGAAGAATACTGGAAGATTAATAGATTGATTAATGTTAGCTTCCGAAGATACCTTAGGTAGAAAAGATGGATTGATCCTGAGGTGAACTCTGTCTGGGTGGAAGACCAAATATGGTGGTTTGACACAGAGAGCCTGGAGTTCCGAGACCCTCTTGGCTGAAGTTATGGCCACCAAAAAGGTCGTTTTCCAAGAGAGGTATTTAAGATCAACAGTGGCCGCCGGCTCGAAAGGGGAGCTAGTCAAGGCCTGTAAAACTAGGGATAAATCCCATGGAGGTACCACCTCTTTGACCGGGGGCCTGAGGAGGAAGGTACCCTTAAGGAAGGTCTTACACAGTTTGGAAGTAATAAGCAGACCTGACTCCTGCCCTACATGATAGTGTGAAATTGCTGCAAGTTGCACCTTGACCATGGAAGAACTAGCCCCCTGGTGAAAGAGAGAAGTTAGAAAATCTAGAACCGACGCTACCGGCGCCGTAAAGGGATGTAAATGACGGTGCTCTGCCCAAATGGAAAAACATTTCCATTTACTCCGATAGACCCTTCTGGTAGAAGGCTTGTGAGCTGCTACTAGGATGGCTTTGACTGGTGATGAGATTCCGGGAGTCCTTATCAGGAGTGGAACTGGAGCAACCAAGCCGCCAGCTTTAGGTTGGCCAGGTTCGGAGTCGGGAGACCCAGGGGGTGTGAAATGAGATCCGAGAGGGGATCCAGAATCCAGGGCGGATGAATCAGGTGAGACCATAGGTAAGGGAACCACGTCTGACGAGGCCAGAATGGGGCAATGAGGATCATCTTGCTCCCCAACTGACTGGCTTTCTGCAATAGTTTCAACATCAGGGGCAGAGGCGGGTAAGCATAAAGCAGACCGGGAGGCCAAGCATGAACTAGAGAGTCTCTTGGGGACTCCCCCAGAGGGGGGATCAGAGCGAAGTAATCGTTGCATTTGGTATTTGAGGGAGAGGCAAAAAGATCACAACAAGGTCGCCCCCATCGGGCAAATACTTGCTCTGCCACTAGAGGATTGAGAGACCACTCGTAAGGAGTCAGGATAGTACGACTGAGCCTGTCCGCTAAAATGTTAGACCATCCCGGAATGTGCGTTGCGATGAGAAAGCGGTTGGTGGATATCGCCCATTCCCACACTCTCATGGCCTCGTGGCAGAGAGGGTAAGACCTGGTTCCCCCCTGTTTGTTGATGTACCAGACGACTGACATGTTGTCCATCAGTACCGCAATCGTCCCCACCGGAAGAGGGTTGTGAAGTGCTTGCAATGTCAAAAGCACCGCCCTCATCTCCAGGACGTTGATATGCAATGAGGTCTCTATGTTATTCCACGTGCCTTGGACTGTTCTGCCCGAATAGTGCCCCCCCACCCCAGGCGAGAAGCGTCCGTGGTCACTGTGGCGACTGGCGGAGGCAGCGAGAAGGGGCGTCTCGTGTGGAGATTGGAGGACTGGAGTCACCACACGAGCGATCCTTTGCAAACCCTGCTTAGGGGAATGGGATGAGACAGGGGATTGCGAGATGGGGACCACTGTACCTGGAGGGTCCACTGTATGACCCTCATATTCAGCCGGGCCAATGGCAGCAGCGGAATTGCTGCCGCCATGGACACTAGAGCCCCCAGGACCAATTCCGCCGAAGGAACTTGAAGTTGAAGGATGGCCTGCACGTGCAACCTCAGGTTCTGAAGCCGATCTGGAGTCAAGAAAGCAAGCATCAGTCTGGAGTCCAACCTCGCCCCTATGAAATCCAATACTTGTGTAGGAGCCAGGGAGGATTTGGCCTTATTGAAGGTCAACCCTAAGAGTGGAGCCAGGTTGCGGAAATAATCCCTGCATGAGCAAAGAAGATGCCTTGTTGGGGCGGTAAGGAGCCAGTCGTCCAGGTACGGAAAGACCTGAATTCCCTGGAGTCTCAGGTGGGCCGTTATCACTGCCAAGACCTTGGTGAACACCCTGGAGGCTGAGGTGAGACCGAAGGGAAGGGCCCTGAACTGGAAATGGGTGGCTCCCAGCCGGAAGCGGAGAAACCTCCTGGAGCATCTGTCTACGAGAATATGATAGTACGCATCCTTGAGGTCTATTGAGCACATCCAGTCATTCTCCCGCAGTAGTGGGAGAATAGATTGCAGTGTAACCATCCAGAACTTTACTTTTGGTACTGCCAGGTTCAAGAGAGAGAGGTCCAGGATGGGCCTCGCATCCCCCGTCTTTTTTGGCACCAGAAAAAACCTGGAGTAAAACCCTGATCCGAGCTGATCTGGTGGGACGGGCTGGATGGCTCTTTTTTGTAAGAGCTGCTGAATTTCTGCAGCAGCCGCCTCCCTCTGATTGGGTGGTACATTGGGGAGGCTTCTGATTCTGGGGGTTACAAGAAAGGGAATTTAGTAGCCTCTGGATATAACACGAAGCACCCAGCGATCCGTTGTTATGGACTCCCACATTGCTAGGTGCCTCGAAAAACGTCCCCCCACTGCCTCCAGAGTGGAGCAGCCGGGTAACCCCTCAGGGGTTCTGCATGGGCCTCTCAGAGGAGGGTTCTCTGGACCCAAAATTCCTGGGACCCCCCTCTGCCTCTAGGGCAGCATCCTCCCTGTCCTCCTCTGCCACGAGAGGACTGGTTGTCCGGAGCAGACTGGGATTGATGCGATTTCCGGAACCACATCTTCTTCTGACCATTTTGGTTCTTGGCAAAGGACCTCTGGGGAGCAGAGAAGCGGACTCCGACGGCAGACAATGTCTTCCCGTCTTTCTCGCTCTGGACAAGGGTGTCGCAAAAGGTTTTGCCAAACAATGCAGAACCATCAAAAGGGGCATTCGCAAATGATGCCTTAAAGGGTTCCGAGAAGTCACAATGTTGGAGCCAGGCTTGCCTCCTCATGACCAGCCCGACTCCGCCTGCTCTAGCGGATCCCTCAGTGGCGTGAGACAAAAGCCGCATAGAGGTGCTGGAAATAGAACGTAGGGTGGACATTCGGGAGGAGTACAGTTGCTTGTCCCCTTCCGACATGGACCCTGGGGGGAAAGCAGCGTATTCTTTGATTAGATCCCGCTGCATCCGAATGACGTGTGCCACATAGTTCAGGGCCCTCATGGAGAAGGTCGCTGAACTGAAGGCCCGCTTCCCAAGGCGGTCCATTGCGCGAGACTCCTTGCTCGGCGGATGAACTGTGGGGCTCTCCTGAGCCAACTCTCTCTTGGTGGCTGCCGCCACCAACATGGCATCCACAGGGGGACCTCTGCTCTAGTGGGTTCTCTCTGACGGGGGCTCAAGATTTTGTCCGGGCGCTTGGGAACAGACTCTACAGTGTCCAGCTCCCTCCAAGCCTTAGTGGCTATAAGATCCACCAAGGGGTCCGGGGGAGGGGACACCCAAGAGGTAGATGGCCCTGCCTCGAACGCCTCTAGGAATATGAACTTGTCGGAGGAAGCCTTGGGGGCAGACCACCCCCCCGATTCTGAGCATTTCCATGATGTCTCCAAAGGAGACATCCTCAGGGGGTGACCTTGGGGAGCCTTCCCCTTCATCCAAGTCCGTATCTTCAGTGAGGGACTCAGGGGAGTCCACGTGCCTCCTCTTACACTTCGACTTGCGAGGAACCTCCTCAAGGGGGGGGCTGTCCGAGGAGTCCTCACCAGCAATATCCTGTTCCAATGGAACACCTAGAGGCGCTGAAGCAGGCTGCCCCGAAGGCCGGGTGAGGGGAGCCAGGACCAGCTGAGAGGGAGTGCATGGGGGAGCCGAAGCCAGGACCAGGGGCATGGATGCACTCAACAGTACCCTCTCCACCACCGCGGAAGCCGAGGAGGAGCCGCTCTCTGACGGATACGAGATCCGACTCCCACTCGGATCCGAGGCGGGGATCGGACCCGGAGCCGAGACTATCGGATCCGAAGGACCCACGTGCTCTGACCGGGATGGGGTTGAAAGCACACCGAGTCCTCGGATCCGAAGCTCGGCCCACGGCTCTGAGAGGTCGGATCTGACAAACTCGAGGGAATCGTCGGAGCCGAAGTGCCTAGCACTATCAGCTCCGACCACCCCCAGATCCAACGCGGCTCGGCTCCGACAGCTCCAAACCCGGAAGGCAGATCGGAGAAGGAGCGATAGGAGCAAAAAAGGGGGTCGAGCTCCCCCCCCGGAGGGGGGGGGGAGGCAAGAGCACTCCCATCTGCATCTGGGCCTGGATGAACCTCCTCATCATCCGGTCCATGTTCGCATCTGACATACTGAAGGTGGACCTCGAGGAGGCCACCGAGGCAGGCCTGGAGTGCCGCCTCGATGACCTCAACGGGGACCAGGTCACCTCCTCCTCGGGTCCCGGTGAGAAGCAAGGGGATTAGATCCGAGGCGGAGGCAAACCAGAAACCCTGGAGGGAGAAGCCCGTTTGAAAGGCGGGGCCGAGGAGGAGTCTTTGGCCCGCCGCTTAAGGTGCTTCTCCCTCCGCTTCTCTTTCCTGGCCTCCCTCACCTCCGAAGCCACAGTGGGAGGTTGAGTCCTGGTCGGAGGGAGGGGGGCAGGAGTGGCCGCTACCGAGGACTGGGTAGCGGTCACAGAAGTACCGGAGGCCGGAGCTGGGTCTGGGGGCAAAAGGCCCGCCAGAACCAGCTTCGACCTCCGATCCTTAAGTGCCCTGGGGTTGAATGCAGAGCAAATCGCACAACCCAAGGAGAGGTGTTCAACCCCAAGGCACCTAACGCACCGAGTGTGGCCATCAGCCGGTGAAAGCTTTTGACCACACTCGGTGCATTTTGAAAAAATGGCTTTAGGGGCCTCCGACATCACTAAAAGAAAACACACCCGCTAGGCCCCTACACACTACACACACACACACACACTGCAACCAGCGAGGGCAGGGAGGAGAAATAAAAGATAAAAAATTAAGCTAATTCAAGCTAAAAAGAGTGAAATTAGGGCTAAGGAACACCTAAACACACACACAAACACTCGCTCAAAAAAAGTACAAGAAAAAAATGAAAACTTTCTTTTCTCACAAAATTGGCCAAGAGCTCTGGAATCTAGCTGTTGCTTGAAGAGCGGCAAACTAGATCTGAGGTCAGTCAGGGTTGGTAGGGGATTATGGGTAAAGGGAGGAGCTAGGAGATCGGATCTATGCTGTGATAGAAGTTGCCGGCTTGGATCCGAGATCGGATCTGTATCCCAAAGGTTGCTGACAAATGAAGTTCCTACTTCAGATATATATATATATATATATATATAAACATTAAAAAGTGCAAGAGATAGAAGGGATCAGACAGGATTCAAAGGAGAGCTTGTTGATCCCTAGAAGTAGATGATGATAATTTGGAGGGGGAAGGAAGGAGGGGAGTTGAACCAGACAAAAAGAAGACAACACAACTAACTCTGATGCCAGAAAGCTTATCATTTATATCACTGCTGTAATTTTTTACCGTAACAATGTGAATATCTGCTATTTAATTATTAGAATACGTGCCATCTTAGATGGCACAGATTTTATGTGAGTACTGTATGTATTATGTTATTCATCATGAACTAGGATTGTATTACTGCTACCTTTATACATACAACTACATCTACTTCTTGTAATCATATACTTAAATTCATCTGTACTGTGGAGCTTTTCTCCCCGAGCCTCCACTGAAAAAGGACCTGTGTCCAGTCGGAATTTCCTGGTCAACAAATGTAAATAAATAAACAAATAAATAAATACCACAGATCTATTATTATGGTAAGTATAGAACTTCCATATCCAATGTTGTCTTTTCACATCTGATTCAACATGTGGGGACAGATTCCCAAGCTACCAGATAGGGACTTAGTTGGTCTCAAGGAAGGACATTCATGACTACGACAGAGCCAAAAGATGTACAAATTCTGGAATGCACATATAAACTAACATAACATAACATAACAAACTAACATTAACAAACATTAACTAACATTAGACATAACATAAGCACCACCAATGTTTTTACTCGGGGCCTGCAGTTTGTCCCCTCTAAACCAATGAATTTGACACAAGCACTTGTAGAATTGAAACTTTTTACTAGAGGTTTGAACCTGACCCGCATTTTTAAAGGGCAGAAACTTGATGACACAGGCCTAACTCGTAGTAGTTTGATAAACCCCTCACTCCATCCTATAGTTCTTTTCTTTGAAAAATTGGTTGAAAATGATTTTAGAAAAATATCTAAAGATAAACAGCCTCTTTTTAAGTGCAATTTATCCACGCAAGAAACCGATTTTATCAACCGTCTCAAAGAAGAGAATGTCAGGATTATGAAACCCGACAAGGGTGGAGGGGTGGTGCTTATGTTTTCCAGCGAGTATGAGGCACATATTTACTCTATGCTTCAGGAAGATGAATAATATGACACGGTATCTCGAAACGAAGTTAACATTGCCTTTGCTCAGATTAATTATTATTTAAAAGATCTTCTACTGCAGCAGGCAATTAATGAGAGGGTTTACAACTACTTGTACGTGGAGAAACCCAAGATACCGGTCATTTTTGGGATTCCTAAAACCCATAAAGGAGTTCATCCCTTAAGGTTCAGACCCATAGTATCAGGTGCGGGAGGTGTGACCGAGCCAATAGGAAAATTTATTGACCATCTAACTAAGGATTTTATGCCTTTACTCAACCATGTTTGCAAGGACTCCTGGCACTTTCTACATGATTTTCCTGTTGCTTGTTTTTCGCCTGACTTGATTATGGTCACTATAGATATTAAGGACCTTTTTTCAAGTATTCCTCACAAAGAAGGTCTAGAATGGTTTTCTGAATTCCTTATTAATGAAACCAGTCTTACTAACAAGCTCACCAACCTACTAACGGAATTGATGGAGACTGTCCTGCTGAACAATTTCATTTTTTTCAATGGTGAACTGTTCAGGCAACGGAAAGGGGTTGCCATGGGGGCATCATGTGCTTCATTTTATGCAAATGTGGTACTGCATAAATGGGAAAATACATTTGTCTTGACGCCCCCTTGGGAGCAACATATCCTCTTTTACAGACGTTACCTGGACGACATCGGCATCCTCTGGGGAGGTTCAGATAGTGAGTTTAAAGAATTCTTTCAATACATCAACACCACCACCAGTTTCTTACTATTTACATACACTGCTGGTCCAGATGAGCTTCACTACTTGGACATTACTTTGTTTAAGGATTACACCCGGAACACCTTTCATTCCAAACTATACCGTAAACCCACATTTTCTAATTCATTGTTACACTTTGATAGTGCACATCCCCTATATCAAAAAAGGGGAATTATTAAAGGGCAACTCATTAGAGCCAGCAGAATTTGTAGCACCCAAGAAGATTTTGAGCTTGAGGTCAAAACTCTACAGGCTTTGTTTTTGGAAAGAGGATACCCTTTGGAAATGTTTAGGGGTCTAGCTGACAAGGTCAATGTATTGAGAAACACCCTATATACACCTATTTTAGGAAAAGGACCGGAAGCGGCGATTACATCAGCTTCTTATGTATCTGGCCATCTTACAAACAGTTTCATATACACATATTCTTCCAATTCAAAGGAAATGGAAGAAGTTATCAGAAATTACTGGCCGGTCCTAGCCCTTTATGAAGACTTTAAGGACCTGCTACCTTCCAGACCCAGTTTTGTTAGGAAAAGGGGTGTTAATTTCAAAGAAATTTTTGAAAGGAAATCAGACAACAAAAGGAAGGTGAGGCAACCAAGGACAGGCACATACAAGTGTGGTTCTTGTAGCCAATGCCATGCCATAATGAATGGTGAATCCGTATACATTCCATCTAGGAGGTTCAGGGTACAATCACTCGGTTTTCACACCTGTGCAACTAAAGGGGTGGTGTACCTTGGTATTTGCACCACATGTCTAAGTTTTTACGTGGGGAAAACCGAAAGGGAGTTCAGAAAACGGATTTATGAACACTTTTATGACATGGCTAAGAAGAAAGAAACCAACGCCTTCTATAAGCATTCCCTTCTTTGTCCAGGTTCCAACATTAAATTTGCAGTATTAGAACAAGTGGAGCCAGATATCAGGGGTGGTGATTGGGAATCCACCCTTGAGTATCGTGAGTTGCTATGGCAGCTTAGGCTAGATGCAGGAAGACCACCTGGACTTAACGCGACCATTAGTATCAAACCAGTGCTGAAATTAAGGAGGGCAAGGCTATAGTCATTACACACTACTATAGGGTCATTTTGTTCATTTTCAATGAACACATGTCCTTTATTCACTACCACTTGTTATCTTCTTCATTCATTCAGTTGCAACATCTAGAAGGGGACATATGTACTTTTAATATTTCTTTATTCACGCCCCTCATCTCTTATTTAGTGACTTTTTAGATTAAGAAATTGTTCATGGACGTTTTTTGAATAACCATAGAGAATAAAAGTCTTTATTTTTAAAGAAGACTGAATGCTGGGTCTACAATACACTCATAGATATATATTCTTAAGTTATTTGGACATAGATTTCTTAAATTTTTTTTGTGTATTTTTAAACTATTTTAACATACACTTCAGTTTAGCACAATGGTTAGTAATTCATGAGTTATTTTATTTAAAACATAATATTTAACATGGTTTAACTTCTAGTCTATGAAGTATATATTTTTGATATGATTCAGTTTTTAAACATTTTGTTTAATATTTAGGTATGCAAAGTTCCTTTAAATATTTAATTAACAGCAGGCATTTTTAATTAATGAGATGTGATGATAGTACTTAAGGTGTGTCTCAACAAATGTTATGGCATTCACTTGAGAAAGCTCAGGACTACCTGAGCGAAAGCGCTTGTGGTACGTTTGTTTGTGGACTTTTAAATAAAGGATTTCGTTTTCCAAACATTATTTTTTGCTTCTCTTGCTTTGCTGGTTGTGGATCTTCGTCATTTGGACTGCAGACTTTTTTTCGGTTTCCTATAATTGAATATAATAAGAAGTTATGTCTTACCATAACGTTTCATGTTAGTTGTCTTCTTCTCGCCTTCTTTCTTGCTGGATGGGTTCAGAGCCGATCCTCGGCTCCGACTATACTATAGCTCAAGAGCTATTTTTACCGGATCAAGGCAGGCCTATATCCCACAATACCATGCGCTAACTCCCCAGATCTCGTTTGGAAGCTAAGGTATAGTATAAATAATATTATAATAATAATATTATAATCCTCTTTTACGAGTACAGATTACCTGCTAGTAACACTAAGGATACAAGGAAAAAAACGCAACATATTGAATCTCCAGAAATGGAAGGACTCAGAAACCTCGAGTCTATCCAGGCTAGGGGGCAGGAGGGAGGGACGCAAGAAAGAAGGCAAGAAGAAGACAACTAACATGGAACGTTACGGTAGGTACATAACTTCTTAATGTTAAGTTGTCATTCTCGCCTTCATTCTTGCTGGATGGGACAGCGTCCCTAGCATCTTAGTCCTGGGTGGCTCAATGAAACAGACTCCTGAGTATAGTGGAACCAAAATCAGTTCTATTTCTGGAGGCTAAATCAAGCTTGTAATGGACAATAAAGGTATGTTTGGACGCCCATGTAGCTGCTGCACAAATGGCATCTAGTGGTAACCTTGCTTGAAACGCCGTTGAAGTTGATAGTGCCATGGTTGAATGAGCCTTAGGCCTAGAGGGAAGTTGCCTGTGTCTCAACTCATAGACCAAGGTAATAATAGATGTCAGCCATCTGGAAAGAGTAACCTTCGATACCGGAAGCCCTTTCTTGCCTGCAACATAAGAGAGAAAGAGCTGGTCTGACTTTCTGAATTGTTTTGTCCTGTCTAGGTAATACCGTAACTGGCGATGAACATCTAATGAATGTAATTTTTGTTCAGCCCTGTTGGTATAGTCTGGGAAAAAGACAGGTAAATCAATGGAGTGGTTTAGATTTGCTTCCGATAACACTTTTGGTAGGAAGGAAGGGTTTGTTCTGAGAGTTACCCTGTCTTTATAAAAAACCAAATAAGGAGGACGGACAGACAAGTCTTGAAGTTCCGATACCCTTCTGGCAGATGTTATAGCTACTAAAAACAGCGTTTTCCAAGAAAGAAGTTTTAGGAAGCAAGAAGCTGCAGGTTCAAAAGGGGGCAGAATTAGTGAGGTTAGAACTAAATTCAAATCCCATTGTGGGGGTGGATCTTTGACTGGAGGTCTGAGCAAAAAGATGCCCTTGAGAAAGGCTTTACAGAGTTTGTGGGACATAATATTTGCTTCTGAGAGTCCAACATGAAAATTAGCAATGGCCGCTAATTGTACCCTGATAGTGGCCGATGATGACCCTGAATGAAAAAGCTCCGCCAGAAAGTCCAGAACTTCATGAATGGGTGCATGGAAAGGATCTAAGGACCTAGATTGTGCCCAGTGTGAAAAATGCTTCCATTTACTTGCATAAGTCTTCCCAGTATTGGACTTATGGGAGGCCAGAATGATATCACGAACAGAAGGAGAAATAAGGGGAAGCTTGGCTATGGCTGGAAGTGGAGCAACCAAGCTGTGAGGTTGATGGAATGTAGAGACTGATGCAGCTTGCCCGTGAGGTGGGTCAACAGATCCGGTAGGGGTTCCAGATGCCAAGGCTGTTTCAGTAGGTATTTGTGCAGGAACGGGAACCAAACTTGTCGAGGCCAAAATGGGGCAATGAGAATCATTTTGGATCTCAATGCGGTTGCTTTCTGAATTAATTGCGGGATCAACGGAAAAGGAGGAAAGGCATAAAGTAGACCCCAGGGCCAAACGTGAACAAAAGCGTCTCTGAGGGGTTGGCCTGGCAGAGGAAAAAGTGTGAAGAAGTCGAGGCACTTGCTGTTTTGGGGAGTTGCGAAAAGGTCCCAGCAAGGCTGGCCCCACTTCCGAAAAATTCCGTCTGCTACCGCTTGATTTAGAGACCACTCGTGAGGCATGAAGATAGTTCTGCTCAATCTGTCTGCTATGACGTTGGACTTCCCGGGGATGTGCGTTGCTATCAGAAACCGTTGAGATGAAATCGCCCATTGCCAAAGTCTGAGTGCTTCTCGACAGAGGGGATAGGACCTTGTTCCGCCCTGCTTGTTTATGTACCACACCACAGACATATTGTCCGTTTGAATTGCTATAGTCCCCGTGGGAAGAGAGCTCTGAAGGGCTTGCAATGTCAAAAGCACCGCCCTCATCTCCAGGACATTTATGTGCAGGTGGCATTCTGACTGTTGCCAAGTGCCCTGGACCGTCCTGCCCTGATAATGCCCCCCCCACCCGATCAGGGAGGCATCCGTTGTGACAGCGGCAACTGGAGGGGGGAGAACAAAGGGTCTGCCCTGAAAAAGCTGAGGGGAAACCATCCACCAGGAGAGATGCTTCTTGCAAGATGGGGTTATCAAAATGTTGTGGTTCATTGGTAGCTGTTGAAAAGACCACTGAGAAAACAGCATCCACTGAAGGAGCCTCATGTGGAAGCGGGCTAATGGAAGTAGAAGAATCGCCGCCGCCATGAGGCCCAACACTTTCAATACTAGCTTGACTTGGACTCTGTTGGGCTGCAACAGGGGCTAAACATTCCGCCTTATGTCTGTCACTCTCTGAGGTGGTAATGTTGCAGACATTTCTGTGGTGTTTAATACGGCGCCTATAAAGTTTATACACTGACAAGGTGACAAGGAGGACTTTGCAAAATTTATAGAAATACCCAGACTGTTGCAAAGTTGAATAGTGTAATCCCTGGCCATTATGGGATCCTGTTTGGTGGTAGCGGAAATGAGCCAGTCGTCTAAGTATGGAAACACCTGGAATCCTTTCTGTCTCAGGTGAGCCATGACCACTGCCAAACATTTGGTGAACACCCAGGGGGTTGTGGTGAGACCAAAGGGCAGGGCCCTGAATTGAAAATGACTGACTCCCAGCCGGAAACGGAGAAACCTCCTGGAGCGCCTGTGAAATTTTGTCTTTAGTACAGAGTTGTTTAACCTGCTGAGGTCCAAAATGGGTCTCCATTCTCCTGTATTTTTTGGTACCAAAAATAATCTGGAGTAGATTCCGGATCCTAGCTGATCTGCTGGGACTGCCTGGATGACTTTTTTTTCTAACAGCTTTTTTATTTCTAGCTGAGCCTGACCCCTTTGTGCGGGTGGTACGTCTGGTAGGGGTTTTGGCGGTTGTACCAGAGGGAAAGTGAAAGGGATTTTGTAACCCTCGGATATGATCTTCTGTACCCATGTGTCTTGGGAGAGGGATTGCCAGGCTTCCGGGTACAGAAATAATCTTCCCCCGACTGCCTGTGAAGGTGGACAGTCGGGCAGCTTCTCAGGGATGCTGAAAGGGTTGGTCAGGAAAAGATTCCCCAGAGCCCTGGTTCTGAGGACCCCCTCTGCCCCTGGGGCGGTGTCTGTTATTATTTCCCCCTCTGCCTCTAGGGGGAAATTCACCACGTGCGGCAGGCGCGACTCCCTGAGGTTTGCAGAACCACATCTTTCCTCCCTTCTGTCCCTTAGGATAAGGTCTAGAAGGATTGGAAAAATGGACTCCCACGGCAAAGAGAGTCATACCATCTTGCTCGCATCTGGTGAGGGTATTCTTCACCTGAGGTCCGAACAATTCCGAACCGTCAAAAGGGGTGTTGGTGAAGGACGCCTTGAAGGGATCGGTAAAGTTACAGAGTCGCATCCAAGCGTGACGTCTCAACACAACGCCTGTGCCAGTGGCCCTACTCGCTCCATCGGCTGCATAAGAGATAAGCCACATGGAGGAGTTAACAACGGAGCTCAGGGTAGCCAGCTGAGAGTTTATTTTGTCCTTAAACCCCGCAGCAGAAGGATCCTGTACCGTTTCACCCAGCTCTTTGAGCAAGTCTCTCTGAAGGTGGGTGAAATGACATAAATAGTTCAGCGATCGCATAGAAAAGGTCGCTGAAGCAAAGGTCCGCTTGCCGTACCTGTCCATGGTCCTGGACTCTTTGTTAGGGGGATGAACAGATACAGAAGGATCAGCCAATTCCTTCTTAGTGGCTGCTGCTACCACCATAGCATCAACTGAAACACCTTTGGTGAGAAAGGATTTGTCATCTGGTGCAGAAATAAATTTAGAAGGCCTCCTAGGGGTAGGTTCCATTGAATCAGGAGCTGCCCACGCCTTTCTAGCCACTACCTCCACTAGTGGGTCGAAAGGGGGAGACACCCAGGAGGTGGAAGGGTGAGATCCAAAGGCATCAAGGTAAACCGACTCGTCCTCGGAAGGTTTGAGAGTGGACCAATTTCCCCTCTGTCTTAGGATTTCCAGGATGTCTGAAAAGGAGACATCCTCAGAGGGGGATCTGGGGGAACCTTCCGACTCATCCAAGTTGGTGTCCGACGTGACAGGCTCGGGGGAGTCTATGTGCTTCCTCTTGCACTTTCTTTTCCTAGGGGGTTCCCCTGAAACTTCAGGGGAGCCCTCGGAAGAGGAGGAGACACCCAAGGTGGGTACCCTATGCTTTGGATCTCTGCTGTCAGGTGTAAGAGAATGGCCAGAGACAGTAACAGGCACTACAAAGGGAGGAGCCGCAGAACTTAACCTTGGAGTGGACACTGGGTCCAGCACACTCCTCATCACCTTGAAGGCTCCCCTATCAGATACCAAAGGCAGCACCAGCTCCAAAGAGACCGGAACCGCCCCCGGAACCGACAGAGAAGGCTCCGAGAATGATGTCGGGGTCGAACTAACCAGAGCCGAAGCTCCGAGAGGGAGAGCGGGGTCGGACAAGGGTCCGATGCCACTCGCCCCCTCGGAGCCGACAATGGAGTCTCGGCGCCCGGACCTCTCCACGGATGGACCGAATGAAGAGGTCGGAGCCGACGACACCGGAGCCGAAGGAGGAAGTATCGGCTCTGACGTGGGCAAGGTCACAGTTCCGGCAAACTCCGGCTCCGAGCTCGAGAGATGAGTCGGAGGAGGAATGGATAGCTGTATCGAAGGAGCCACAGTCTGGTGAGATGGGCTCTGGAGCATTTGGGCCAGCACCTGAGATTTTATGAGTCTACTGACCACCCTCTCGATGTCGCGGTCGGAGAGCCTGGATGACCTCGATGAATGAGTCCTATGACTCCGCTCCGATAGGAGAGGGGACCTCGGAGCCGCTCTGACGGAGTCTAGCAAAGGGGACCTAGAGCGCTTGCGTGCTGGGGTCGGCTCTGATGATGGTTTCGGAGCGGAAACCACTTTGCTCGTCTCGGAGCCAGCCGGAACCGAGGTCGGAGCCATCTCGATAATGCCAACCCTCGGCTCAGAAGCTGGAGCCGAGGGTTTGGCGGTTTTTGACGACTTCCCTGAGTCAGACTTGGACGGGGAGTCATCAGGTTTTAACAAGCCCCTTAGGATGAGCTTGTTACGCCTTTCCTGCAGGACTCTTGAACTAAAACCGTGACAAACGGAACAAGAGTCCTGCAGGTGTAAAGGCCCCAAGCAATAGACACAAGAAGTGTGACCGTCTGTCAGAGACATTTTCTGACAGCACGAGTCACACTTCTTGAATCCCGAAACCTTAGGGTCCTTTGACATCCTGACAAAAAATAAAAAGGAACACAGTCAGTCCACACACACACACACTTATTTAAGTTAAGGAGAACTGACTAAAAACCCACACACACACTGAAAGGGGTGGGGGAAACTAAGGAAAAGCCCGTAGGCCCAAGATAAAAAACTAACTAAAGAAAGGGAAAAAAGGGCTACCGAAAAGGGTAAGGCAGTTAGAAGGGACCTAACCGGAAAAAAACTACTGAGACTGAATATATATCTGAAAAAGCACTTACTGACCAGAGCCAGTAAAAACAGACAACCTCGCAGCGAAGCTGCAAATGAGATCTGGGGAGTTAGCGCATGGTATTGTGGGATATAGGGCTGCCTTGAGCCAGTAAAAATAGCTCTCGAGCTATAGTATAAGCCGAGTCAGAGCCGAGGATCAGCTCCGAACCCATCCAGCAAGAATGAAGGCGAGAATGACAACTTAACATTACCCCATTCGGCATGTACTGTACTAAGCACCAGCAGAAATCAGAGAGACTTTAGAGGTTTCTAACAAAGATGATCAAGGGGCTCCAGCATGTGTCTTTCACAGACCCACAAAAGTCCCTGTCACTATACTCCATATCATATAGACTTCTTGGGGAGACTTATGCCTGGCCTACAGAGCAATCCAAGACCCAAACCTAATGAACTTACTGCATATCCAGAAATCAAATGGTTCTAGGGCTACCCGCTCCAGGGATTTAAATATGGCCTGTGACTTAAATAGGACATGCCGGAAGGACAGATTTATCTCCCAACAACTGCCACATCTTTGGAACAGGCTACCAGTTCATGTGAAACAGAGCACCTGTATGAGCCTGTTCAAGAGGAACCTGGATGATTGGATGGGGCACCATAAATTCTTACCCGGGATAGTGCTCAAAACCCTCCCAGATATGGGCAGTCATCGCTAAATGCAATCTTGGGTACTGCCTAGCACTTCTATGGTATTACATTGGGTTGAAATGGCTAGGCTTAAAATGACCTTCGAGTTGATAGCCTAGTAATGTCTTATGATCCTATGAATGAACCTGATAATAACAGGCACTGGTAGAAAGGCATAAAGGAGACCTGGACCAAAGACAGGCTAAAGAATCTCTCAGTGGCTATCCCTGTGAAGGGATAAGGGCAAAGTAACTTCTGCATTTGTTGTTTAGAACGAAGCAAAAAAGTTGCAGAAAGGTTGGCCACAGTGTCTGAAAATCTCTGCTGCCACTGTTTTGTTGAGAAACTACTCATGAGGCAGTAGTATATTTCTGTTCAATTTACCTGCAAAGATGTCGAAGGTCCCAGATATGTGCATTGCTACTAGAGAGTGGTTGGAAGACATCACTCACTGCCGAATTCTCATAGTTTCTCGGCAAAGAGGATATGATCGGGTGCCACCTTGCTTGCTGATGTACCAATCCACTGACATACTGTCTGAGTGTATGGCAATCACATCCTTGGATAGATGGTACCAATCCACTGACATACTGTCTGAGTGTATGGCAATCACATCCTTGGGTAGATGGTACTGAAATACCTGCAATGTAAGGAGGACCACTCTTAACTCCAAGACATTGATATAAAGCTTGCTTTGGGTAGTGGAGGATGGAAGAGCCTACCCTGATTTAATGAATAGGACAAAATCTACAACAGAATGTGGTCCCTGCAGACATGCGTGAGATGTACTCTGTAATGAAGGGGATGAAGTTTTTGTGACCACTGTACAGCTGGCATTCACTGTAGAGCAGTCATGTGGTATCTGGTTATGGGAACCATCACTGTTCAGGAAGCCATTAAACCCACTTGGTGTAATACCAGTTGAGCGTGGGGTCTGGGATGACTTATCACCTGAAGAGCTATGGATATGATTGATTTGACTCATGCTATGGAAGTTTTGCTATCTGATGTACAGTGTCCATTTGACAACCTTTGAATTCTATGGATTGAGTAGGAGATAGCTTGCTTTTGTTGGCGTTTATAGATACCCAGGTGAGTCATCAGTTGTAGTAGGAATGACTGATGTGTAAGAAGTAGATCCCTGGAGGTAGCAGTTAGAAGCCAGTCATCTAGATATGGGAATACTTGCATCCCTTGTAACCTGAGATAGGCTGTCAGGGCTGGCATTATCTTGGTGAGAACCCAGGGGACTGTGGTGAGACCAAAAGGCGGTGCCCTAAATTGATAATGATTGGCTCCCAGCCGGAAATGGAGGAACCTCCTGGATTGCCACCGGATCTTGATATGATAGTAGCTTCCTGTAGACTGACAGAGTGCATCCAATAGTCCTATCTCAGGAGAGGCAGAATGAACTGTATTGTGACCATCCAGAATTTTGTCTGTTTTACAAACTGAGTCAAACTGCTAAGAGCCAAACCCAGTCTCAGATCCTCTGTCTTTTTTTTTGGAACTAAAAAGAATTTTGAATAGACTCTGGATCCTAGTTGATCTTGGGGTACCGGATGGATGATTCTTTTGTCCAGCAACTTTGACACTCCACTGCTGCAGATTCAAATTGATTGGGTGGAGTATCCGGAATCTTTTGTTTTTTTCTTTGGGGACTCTACAAAGGGTATTGTATAACGTCTGGTGATGATCCTTAGCACCCAGAATCAGAAGTTATACCTTGCTAGGCTAAAGGATGAAAAGAGAAGCATCCCTGACTGCCTCCAAAGTGCAGCAGTTCAGCAAGCATTCAGAGATGATGATAAGGTTTCTCAGTGAATGGCCCATGGAAAAAAGAAGTTATGTACTCACCATAATGTTCCATCTGTATTGTCGATTTTTTTCATCTCTCCTCACAGATAGGTTACGGATCTGATCCTTGGATCAGACTTGGCCATTACTAAGCTCGTGGCAATCAAAGAAGCTCTTGGACACTCCCCTTACCCATAATGCATCTCTGTGTACTCTCAGATCTTGTTTGCCATAACACACAGTGGCAATAAATTCAGTAATAAACAGTAAAGCGTGACAGATGACTGAAGAGGCCAGTTCTGTTGAGACAATGATAAAAACACCTATCCTGATTGTAAAAACTTCTCAATCAACTAGGGCTGGGTGCTGGAGTGAGGGAATGTGAGGAGAGATGAAAAAAAATTGACAATACAGATGGAATGTTATGGTGAGTACATCATTTCTTTATGTGATATTGTCAATTTTTTCATCTCGTCCTCACAGATGGGACAGAGTCCCCAGCTTCCTATATCTTGGTCAACTCAGGGGAGAATGTTCCTCAGAACCATAGAACCAAAGGAGGCCCTTCCCTGGAAAACCAAGTCCAACTTATAGTGAGAGATGAAGGTATGATGGTTAAACCATGTAGCCACTGCACAAATGCCATCCATGGAAGCATTACTTTGAAAAACAGCCGATGAGGCCATAGCCCTAGAGGAGTGAGCTTGAACGGGCTTGGGAAGATTAATACCTTTTGAGGTGTAAATGAAGGAGATACAATCAGAATGCCATCTTGTTGGGAGGGTGGCCTAATGGTTAAGGTGTTTGCCTTATAAACACAAGGTGCAGGGTTCAAGTCTCACAAGGGATAATTGGCTAGGCTCAAAATGGCTCATAAGGGCAGTTAGCTTAGTACTAATCTATGAACCTATGAACCTATCTTATTAAGGTAACCTTGGAGACTGATGAGCCTTTCTTAGGGCCAGCAAAAGCAATAAATAACTGTTTTGTCTTGCGAAACTCTTTGGTTCCATGTAGGTAGAATAACAACTGTCTGTGTACATCCAACAAGTGTAGAACATATTCACTCTTGTTGCTAAAGTTAGGAAAGAAGACAGGTAAGTGAATAGTTTGGTTAATATTAGTTTGAGAAACAACTCTGGGGAGAAAGGAGGGGTTGATACGCAATGAGAGCCTGTCTTTGTGAAAAACTAGATAAGGAGAATGCAAGCATAAGGCTTGTAGGTAATAAATTCTCCTTGCTGATGTGATTGCTACTAGAAAAGCAGTTTTCCAGGAAAAAACTTAACATCACAGGTGGCTGCGGGTTCAAAGGGCGATCGTACAATAGAACACAGTGCTAAGCTGAGGTCCCATGGAGAAGAAAGATCCCTGTGAAGAGGTTTTTACAACACAGTGACTTTTAAGAAGGCTTTGCAAAGCTTGTGGGAAATCAAGTGAGAGTGGTCAACAATAAGGCACTAGTTTCTTTTGGCTTTTCCAGGTTAGGGGTCACCACAGCAGAAGTCCAGTCCACTAATGACTGGCAGTAGAAGTTGAAAAACAGCAGAGAAGAAGGCAATAATTTAAAAAATATGACCTGACGAGCCAAGAGGTCTAAGGATAACCACGTCTTTCGTAAAGCAGCAAACGAGATCTGAGAGTACAGAGAGAGATGCATTGTGGGTAAAGGGAGTGCCCAAGAGCTTCTTTGGTTGCCACGAGCTTAGTAATGGCCGAGTCAGATCCATAAGCCATCTGTGAGGATGAGATGAAAAAACTGACAATATCAGATCCTTCTTATTTTGTGGCCCACCTCTGTCATTTGGGAAATGTCCCATGGGACTGCCTCCGCCTCTGTCTCTGGGAGGCCTAGCTGCAGGAGTGACCTGGTGCAAATCTTGAAACTTTTTGAACCACATTTTTCTTCCTCCTCTTTGGTTCCTGGAGAAGGAGCTTTGAGGGGTTGAAAGATGGATTACAGTGACAGACAAGATCTTACTGTCCGCTCACTCCTAGTAAGTGTATCCTTAACTTTTGATCCAAATAAAGGGGAGCTATCATAAAGGATATTTATGAAGGATGATCTAAAGCTTTCCACAAAGTCACAGAATCTCATCCAGACATGACTTTGCATAGTAATACATTTGCCAGCTCCTCAGGCTGTGCCATCTGCTGCATTAGATAGCAGACTCATGGCAACATTTGATGATTATTGTAAGGTAGACAACTGGGTATCGACAGCTTTTTGTATATCTGACAGTAAGCTACCTGCCAGAAAATTTGAGAGTTCCTTAATCATACCCCTCTGGAAACATATCAGGTGAGCCATGTAGTTTAGTGCACAAAGAGAAAAACAGGCTGAAGCTTAAGTCCATTTCCCGAGTCTGTCCAATACCCTTGACTCTGTTAAGGGGATGGACAGAGGAACTCTCTTCAGACAGTTCCTACTTTGTGGCTGCTGTTATCACCATGGCAGCTACAGCAGGACTTTTAACCCAATGGTTTTTTTCTTTCTTTCTTTGGTGGCAACTAGAATTCTGTATGATTTGTTTGGGATGGGATCAGGCTCCTTCCAGGCTTTTTGGGTAATGAGGTTGACTAAGGCATCCGGAGGACAGACAACCCAGAACATTTAAGGGCCAGACCCAAAACCTTCAAGAAACAGTAACTCATCAGAAGGAGTTTTGGTGGACTCTCACCCATCATTTCATCAATTCAAGAATGTCTTCAAAGGAGAAGTCTTTGTTGGGGTACCTTGGGGAACCTTCTCCCTCATCTAAGTCAGTGTCTTCGGTGACAGATTCAGGAGAGGAGTCAATATGCTTCCCCATACAAGTCCTCTTCCAAGGAACGCTCCTTGGGACTCCTGAAGGAGATACATTGGAATCAGATGTGGGACTTGAATGCAGAGTAGTCTTGAAGCCTAAGAGATGTGTCTGTCCCTAGCTACCAGAATGAGATGAAGTAGGAGCTATCTTCACAGGGAGTCTGGATGGATCTAAACTCTGAGTATGTACTAGTCATCTTGGTCTGGCCAAGGCCCTTTCCATGGCCTCATAAGCTGACTCAGCCAATGGAACCAAAGAAGAGCCACCTAAGTTAGAAGAATTGGTAGCCATTTTGATTTCAAAAGCTGATGGCTCTGAAAAGGACTTTGGAAGAGAGCTGTCCAATGCTGAAGCTCGGAGCAGTAGGGACTGATCTGAAAACCCTGGTGTCAAATCCACTGTTAGACCTCCAACACTGACACTTTGGCTCTGGGACTCTTCTTGACTCAAGTGTATCTATGTTGAATGAGTGATGAAAGATGTCAAATCTAAAGTCTCCAGAGCTATCGACTTTGAAGCTGATACCGCTGGAAGGTTAGATCCAGCATACACCAGATCTAACCTTCTAGCAGTATCAGCTGGAAGGTTAGATCTGGCATACACCGGCTCCAAGAATGGAGATGGCATAGGATCCCTGTCCTTTCCTTGGGTACGAAGTCATGAGGACTCACAACTGAATCTGAGTCCTCACAAACTTCCTCATCATTTCATCAATATCAAATCTGGAGAGGCTCCTAGTAGGTCGACCAGATCTTAAGGCCGAGGCTAGCAACGCAGGCCTCAAACGTAATTTTTGCAAGATTGGTGAGTGAAGCCTAGGGCTGATGGGCCCAAGTCAAAAAGAGTTCTTCAGGGAGGGAGTCTGAATCCTAGGGACAGTAAAATCCAATTGTCACGAAACCTTAGGTGCCAGACCCACAATAGCTGTGTGTCCAGAGACCTTGTCTTAGACTTATCCAAGTGATCCTCTGGTCTCTTTTCTTTAAATTTTTCTCCTGCTTTGTCTCTATCTTTTTCTCTCTCTTTTTATTTCCATCTTTCCCTTTCCTTGTCTTGTTTTTTCTCGGAGGAAGAGGTGGTTGCTTTTGTATCTGAAGACATTTTAGACCCTGTCTGCGGGGGAAGAAGGCCTTTCAAGAAAAGTTTTTCCTTTTTCCCTTGGAGGGCTCTGGTGCTGAATGCAACACAAACACAGCACAAATCCAGCAGGTGGGAAGGCCCCAAACAGCAAATATAGGGTCTATATTATAAACACGAAAGCTGTAAACAGCGAATACATGTATGTCAACACATAAAGATCGATGTACAAAAAGAGCGAAATACGTAATCGGCGAAAATGAAAACGCTGAACATATTTTGTCAACCAACAGCGCCATGCAGGTAAGCTCAAACTAACTAAATAAAATTAAATCGACACACTTTTGCAGGGGGGCAAGCCCCCCTGCACCCCCCCCCACCCTCTACTTAAATATACCAACTCTGAGACCACACTACAGTGGAGAAAAGGATATATTTCCTCATCTCCACGATCACCCTGCTGGCTAAGCAAATATGTTCGGCATTTTCATTTTCACCAATTACGTATTACGCTCCTTTTGTACATCGACTTTTATGTGTAGATGTACATGTATTCGCTATTTTGCGCTTTCGTGTTTATATATAATACAGACCCCAAATACACTGTGAGTGTGTCATGAGGGGGTATTTTATACCCACAGAAGGAACATTTCTTAAACCTGTTAACATTAGAAGATGAAACAGTAATAGAAGTTTATATAAATTTGAACTATGAGTTATTTACAATTAACTAAACTCACTAACTATCCTAACACTAAATTTAAGAACGCACACAAACACAGTAGAAAAATCTAAAAATCACACTAATCTAACATTAACAACTACAAATAATCTATTACTACTATAATCTAATAACTCTTAAATATTTTCACTTATCATGAAAAGTAATGGAGCTCTCAGTCCACACATCTGTTATAGTCAGGTGGCAAACAAGATCTAAAGTAATTCAGGCAGCAGAAGGGAACTGTGGGTAGGAGAAGAGTCACAGCTCTTAAAGCCGAAGCTTTGGTATAACAAGGCACTGAGGACAGACATGGATGGATCTGATAACCCACACACTGAATCAGACAACAAAAGACAACATTGGATACTCAGGTAACAAAAGGATGGAAAAAAATAGAAGAAGCTTTAACTACCTATTCAGACAAACTGATAAAACTGCAAAAACTGGAGGCTGAAAAGAAGACAAGGCTGGCTGAGTATGAGACTTCTTAAGAAGAGCTTTTCAAAAATGGTAGAGTTAGAAGACAGAGTGGACAGAGAAAACCTGAGATTCTGTACCAGAGAAACTGGAAGAAACAAAACGGTATTAATTTTATGAAAGTACAAATAAGCAACTGAAGTGGTATTCCACAGCAGGTTTTGTTAACTGAAAGGCCACAATGAATGCATGTGCCAAACCTGGCCATAAATAAGCAGCCAAGACCTGTTTTAGAAAAGATGCAATCATATCAGCAGAACACGTTGCTCCTAACAAAATTGCGACAGAAGAGCAAAGTATTAGGAACTGGAGACAGCAGAGTGTTTGCTGAAAATTATTATTTATTAAACACAAGGCAGAAGAGAAGTAAATTTATCAAAGCAATCAGGGAATGTCAAGAGGCAGGTGTGAGATTCAAGCTGCTGTATCCAGCCAGCGGTCTTCAGAATATTTTTTCCTGTAGGATCGAAGACAGTTTTGGATGCAGAACAGGCTAAGGAGGAAATAAAAAACATTTACTGAACAAAACGTGAGCTAGCAAATGCAAGGGGACTTTGCTTCTATTTCTTCTGAAAATAAAACTTAGAGACAGACTTTGACAATGAAATCTTTTCTAATTTTCCAAAGTAAAATGCTCAAGAGACAGGAAAAACCACAGAAGTTGACTAGAACAGTCAGGAGTATCTTGGACTTTAGTCTGGTACTGGGAGATGAAGATGAACAGGAGAAAGACCAGCAACTGAGATTAGTGAATAAATGGGAGACTTGTTTGTCTTTTCGGCTTTTCCCGGTTAGGGGTCGTCACAGCGGAACTCCGGTCTGCTAATGATTGGCAGTAGATTTTTTATGGTGCCGAGTTGCCAGCCTGACACCCAACCTTCAGCGAAGGCACGCCCATTCACGCATGTCTTTCGGAGGCCACTCGTATAAAGCATCAATCACATTTGTGAAATACGGCTTTTCAAGAAAAACTACCTAAGAAGGACTGGATTTGTTTTTCACTTTGTTAAACTTGTGAGTGAACTGTAAAGCATATATTCTACTTTATGTCATTAACATTTAGAAAGACACTAAAAGGAGAAAAAAGTAATTGTTAAGTAAAACAATTTTTGTTCTTATTAGTATGTGTAAAAAAACATGATATAAACTGCATGTTATTTACACATAGTGAAGAAGTTTTGTGCAGAGTGTAGTCCGGGATATTTTACATATGGAGGGATGAGTTTTTCAGTGACTGCTACATGTCTATGGAGGGATGAGTTTTTTAGTGACTGCTACATGTCTTAAAGATACTGAAGTAAAGAAGTATGTTTTTAGTTGTAAGAAATATGTATAACACTGTTACCTCAGATTGAGTTTGCCCGTTATAAGTAAAGCAGAGGCTGTCTCTGAGCAGAAACCCTAAAGTAGGAGTAGGGCCCAATTCGATCACCCAGAAGCCTCTGGAGGGGGAAGGAGGGTGGGACGTAATGAATGAATGAAGATGAACAACACAGATGGAACACTATGGTAAGAACATAACTTCTTTATCCGATGTTGTTAATCTTCATATTGATGGGACACAGTCCCTAGCTACCTTTAGTCCTGGGAGGCTCTTATGGAAGGATGTCCCTAAGTACCATTGAACCAAAAGATGCTCTTCCCCTGGAGGCCAAATCCAATTTGTAATGAGTGATAAAGGTATGAGGGGTCGCCCAAGTTGCAGCTGCTTTAAATATTCAATGAAGCCTTTGCATGAAAAGCAACAGAAGTTGCTAGTGACCTGGTAGAATGTGCTCTGACTTTGCTTGGTAGACGAATTTTATTTTGTTGGAAATCAAGGATATACAGTTTCTCAGACATTTGGACAAGGTTACTTTTGATACAGGGTTTCCCAATTTCGGGTCTGAATACGTCACGAATAGCTGGTCTGATTTTCGTACTGACTTTGTTCTGTCCAAGTAAAAGCGTAACTGTCTATGAACATCCAGCAAATGAAGACAGTACTCAACTTTATTTGAATAGTTGGGGGAAAAGACTGGAAGGTCAATAACTTGGTCAATTGTCAAGTCTGAGATAACTTTGGGCAGAAAGGAAGGATTGGTCCGGAGTGATACTCTGTCTTTATGAAATACCACGTAAGGGCGTTTAATACACAAAGCCTGAAGCTCTGAAATGCATCTGGCAGATGTGACAGCTATCAAAAATAGAGATTTTCAGGACAGGAACTCAAGGTCGCAAGTGAAAGCAGATTCAAAGGGTGAACGTGTCAGGGATTGCAGTACTATTGTTAAATTCCAAGGTTCGATGGGTTCCCTGAAGGGTGGTCTAATATGCAAGATACCTTTTAAGAAAGTTTTGCAGACAATGGGAGATTCGCGATGAGTCTCGAAACTCATTATGGAAATTTGAAATAGCAGCTAAGTGTACTCGAATGGTTGAGGCTGCTGCTCCTGAACGGAGAAGACTTGATAAATAATCCAAAATCACACTAACAGGAGCCGAACAAGGGTCTAATTGACTTTGTCGGGACCAAATAAGGAACCTCTTCCACTTGTTGAGATAGATTTTCCTGGTGGATGGTTTATGTGAAGCCAGAAGGATATTGCGCACTGGGGAGGTAAGGTTATTCTGCCTGGTGATTACTGGAAGTGGAGAAACCAAGCTGTCAGCCTGAGAATGGAGGTGTTTGGGTGAGACAACCCTTCTGGGTGCGAGATCAGTTCTGGAGTTGGATCCAGAATCCATGGGTGATCTACTAGATGAGGCCAAAGGAAGGGAAACCAAACTTGTCATGGCCAGTAAGGAGCAATGAGGATTACTCTGCTTCTCAGATGAAGGGCTTTCTTTAGAAATTGGGGTATCAGGGGAAAGCATATAGAAGTCACGTGGGCCAATTGTGAATCACAGCATCCCTTGGGGACTTTCCCTGTGAGGGAATTAGGGCGAAGTAGCTGCTGCATTTGTGGTTTGCTGGAGAGGCGAATAGGTTGCAGCAACGCTGGCCCCGGCGGCTGAAGATCTTTGCCTCAATAACAGGACTGAGGGACCACTCGTGATGCAGTAGGATGCATCTGCTCAGCTGGTCCACAATCATATTGGAACTCCCGGGAATATGCATTGCAATTAGGAAGCGGTTGGAAGTATCGCCCATTGCCAAATTCTCATGGCTTCTCACCACAATGGGTAGGACTTGATTCCCCCTTGTTTCTTGATGTACCAGACTACTGACATGTTGTCTGACTGAATAGCAATTGTCCCTGATGGAAGGATAGATTGAAATGCTTGCAACACTAGATGCCCCACCCTCAGTTCTAGGACATTGATATGTAGCGGGCCTCTATGTCTGACCAAGTGCCTTGGACCGTTTTCCCCTGGTAAAGCCCCCCATCAGGGACGCGTCCATAGTCACTGTGGCCCTGGGCTGTTGTGGGTAAAAGAGGCGACTCCATTGTTGTCCATCTGGCTTCATCCACAACATTAAATCCCGCTTGCATCGCTTGCATTGCAACAGTTATCCATATCTGAAAGGACAATGGATGTTGTAAGGGGTACCACTGAGTTAGATGGAGCCACTGGAGAATTCTCATGTGTAGTCTTGCCAAGGGCAATATGGTAATTGACGCTGCCATAGAACCCAAGAGTTGAAGGACTGTTTGAGCTGGAACTGGATTTTGACAGAGTATCACACATATTTCGGATTTTATTCTGTGTAGTCTGTGGTCCAGGAGAAAAACTAGGCAAGTATTTTTGTTGACAATCGCCCTGATAAATTCTAAGGATTGAGAGGAAATCAGGTTGCACTTTCCCCAGTTTATTGAGATTCCCAGAGATTTTGCTAGTCTGAGTATGTAGTTTAGTGCTCTCTCCAGTAGATGTTTGGTGGGGGCAGTGAGGAGCCAATCATCTAGATACGGAAACACCTGGAATCCCTGAAGTCTCAAGTGAGCTGTTATCACTGCCATGCACTTGGTGAACACGCTGGGGGCTGTAGAGAGTCTGAAGGGCAGCACGCAGAACTGAAAGTGATTGGCCCCTAGCCAGAAGCGAACAAATCTTCTGGAGCGCTTGTCCATTTTTATGTGGTAATATGCATCTTGGGATCTATTGAGCACATCCAATTGTCTTTCTCCAAGAAAGGTTGGATAGACTGAACCATGACCATCCAGAAATTTTCTTGTTTGACAAATTTGTTTAGGATGCTGAGGTCCAGAATTGGTCTCCAGTCCCCTGTCTTCTTTGGCACTAAAAAGAAACTTGAGTAGAATCCAGCTCCGATCTGTTCTGGTGGGACTGTCAGCATGACTCTATTTTGAAGCAGCTTTTGAATTTCTAACACCGCTGTTTCCCTTTGACTGGGTGAAACATCGGGAATTCGACTTTGTGGCTTTGGGTAAAGATTGAATGGGACGTGGTATCCTCTGGTTACGATCTGTTGCACCCATAAATCTGTTGTTATTGTTAGCCAGGCAGAAAGGTGCAAGGAAAAATGTCCCCGACTGCTTCCAGAGAAAAGCAAGTGGGCTGCTCCTCAGGAGTGCTGATAGGGTTGTCCAGAGAAAGAATCTCTGGAGCGCTGGTTACGTGGACCCCCTCTGCCCCTGTAGGGGTGCCTTCCGGATGAGTTAGCCCCTCTGCTTCAGGGAGTATACTTGCCACGTGTGTCACGGAAAGGATCCTGCAATTTCTTGTGCCATCTCTTTCCGCTCCTCTGGTTCCTAGAGTACGGATGCTGACAAGTGGAAAAACAGATGCCCATGGTAGACAGGGTCTTACCGTCCTTCTCACACCTGGCCAAGAGAAGAGGCTTCCACTGGAGTGTTAAGAAAGGAAGACTTAAAAAAGTCCACAAAGTCACAAAGGTGCATCCAGGCTTGACGTCTCATGACAATGCCTGAACCCACCACTCTGGCTGCTCCTTCAGTGGCATGAGAAATCAGATGCATGGAAGAGCTGGATATGGATTCCAGGGTAGCTAACTGTGAGGCAACTTTGTCACGGACCTCGCCAGAAACAGCTCCTGCTAAGGTTTTGGGGGGTTTGGTGACTTAGTCTCTCTGAAGCCTGGTGAAGTGCGCCAGATAATTCAAAGACCTAACAGCAAAGGTTGATGATGCAAAAACTCATTTCCCTAGCCTGTCCACTGCTTAACATCCCTGTTAGGGGGTGTGGACAGTCTGGCTCTCCTCTGCCAGTTCCTTTTTCGTGGCACCTGCCACCACCATTGCGTCTACTGGAAGACCCTTGGACCAGTAAGGGTGCTGCCCAGGAGGAGATTAAAATTTTGTCCGGCCTCCATGGGATCAGTTCAATGGTATCAGGACTCTTCCATGCTCGCTGCACGATGAGCTGAACCAGCTCATTTGCAGGCAGGGTCACCTAGGAAGTAGAGGGTCGAGCACAAAAAGCCTGGAGGAACACAAACTCCTCGGAGGAGGGATTGGTGGGCTTTCAGTCATCCCTCTGTTTCAGTATTTCAAGGATGTCTCCAAACGAGACATCATCAGGAGGCAACCGTGAGGAACACTCCCCTTTATTGTAGTCCATGTCCTCAGTGACAGACTCCTCTGGTGAGGCCACATGCTTCCTCTTGCACATGTTTTTGCATGGTACCTCTTCAATGGGAGTTTCTGAAGAGGACTCCAAAGAAGGGGCACCCTGTGGTAGGGTATCCTGAGGCAATTGTGCTCAAATTCCCGAAGAAGTGGCTTGTGTCAGCTGCGGCTCAGAGGAAGGACATATCTGGGGTTCCAATGCTGACGGCTTGCCTACAGAAGCAAGGGCCCTCTCCATCGCTTGGAAAGCTGGCCTGCCCAAAGAGGGATGGGTGCCCAGAACAGAGAAGGACAACCTCGGAACTGGGGTCACACCCCACTCCGACAAGCCCATTACCAAGGATGGAGCCTCAAGGGTACTTGGTACTGACAGTGCTCCTGGAACCGTGGCTGACGGCACCATAGAAAAACCTGGAACCATGCCAGGTGCAGAGGAGTCCGCAATCCAGTCCTGAACCTGAGGATGGCCTGGCTCCAAGCGAGTCAAAGGCCAAAGGGACAGCTCCAGAGCTACACTAAGGCACTGTACGAGCACATCCACTCCTACACTAAGGCACTGTATGAGCACATCCACTCATGCATGAATCATGCCATCCCAAATAGAACCAAGATGCTCTCATCCAAAAAAAAGGAAGCCAATCTGGTGGTCCCCTGCCATAAACAAACTTTACAACAAAAGGAAGAAACTGTTGCAGAAAAGAGGAAAATACCAGGATGCAAAAAACTCCCTTACCAGCCTCATTAAGAAACTGAGATCCCTCCTAAAATCCTACAAAGCTAGTTACGAAAATAAAACTGCCAAAGATTCCAAAGACAACCACAAGGCATTCTATAACTATGTCAAGAATCTAAATGGCAATGCTCAGATCTGCTCTGAGCTAAAACAGAATGGAATTAAATATACTGATCCCAAGGATATTGCCAATATCCTGGCAGATCGATTCAGTGCCAACTTCACCCCCCTTTCACCCCCTAAATGGCCCATCTCAATACCGGAAGATTGCCAAATTCCAGTAATAATGGCCACACAGGTAGAAAACGTACTCTCCAAAGCTAAGAATACAACATTCATGGGACCAGATGACATCCCGGGCTGTGTCTTACATGAACTACAATATGAATTGGCACCTCACCTAAGTGTCATGTTTAATCATAGCCTCACTTCAGGTTTTGTGCCCACCGAGTGGCGCAGAGCTACAGTTATCCCACTCCACAAGGGGGGATCCAACTTAGATTCCGGAAACTACCGTCCCATCAGTCTGACAAGCCCTATCTGCAATGCCATGGAGCGTATTATCATGGAACTTATAAACAAAGACATTGGCAACCTTCAAACACTGGACCCCAACCAGTTTGGGTTTGTGAAGGGCCGATCTTGTCTCCTGAACCTGACTGACTTCTTCGAATCAGTCTCCAGAGCCATGGACAAGGGTAATGTGGTCCACACAGCCTATCTACACCTTGCCAAGGCCTTTGACACCATCCCCCACTCTGGAATCATAGATAAAATTACTAAGCTGGGCATTAATCCCTACGTCATCCAATGGGTTGCTAACTGGCTTACTGATAGAACCCACACTGTAAAAGTAGCCGGCTCCAAATCCAGCTCCAGACAAGTGACAAGTGGAGTACCTCAGGGTTCAGTCCTGGGACTGCTCTTGTTTGGCATCTACTTCTCTGAAGTACAGACCAACACTAAGGGACTCTAGCTAACAAAGTTCGCAGATGACTGCAAACTGGGAGCCATTACTGAATCCCCAAATGATGTGGATACTCTACAAAAGGGCCTTAAAGAAACAGATGATTGGTGCCAGAGCCATGGGCTCAAGCTCAATGCCAAGAAATGTATAGTTATCCCCTTTGGGAAAAAACATGCATGCGTGAATTACCATATAGGTGGCAGTACACTAGACAACGAAAGTGCGATAAGAGACTTAGGGACACAGGTGGACAGTGGTCTCGCCTTTGATAACCACATCACCACAACAGTCAGGAAATCCTTCTATGTGGCACACCTCATCACTAAGGGCTTTTCATCCAGAAAAAAGGAGGTCATTGTCCCACTGTACTCATCCCTCATTAGACCCATTATAGAATACAATGCCCTGTTTGGTATGTACCTCTCAAGACATCTGCAACAACTGGAAAGGCCGCAGAAATACCTCACTAAAAGAATCACAGGCCTACAGCAGATGCCCTACACTGACCGCCTTAAAAAACTCCAGCTATACTCTGTCGCATATCGTCTACTCAGAGGCGATCTCTGCTTAACATACAAGGCCATGTCAAACCCAGAGCTGTTGGACATGCTACACTTAAAGAAATCCCAATCCCTCAGAGCCACATGCTCCAGGGATCTAAACCTTGTCATCACAATAAACAAAATATGCTGGAGGGATAGGTTCCTGACCCAGAGACTCCCCAGACTCCGGAATAGATTGCCCATACATGTCAAGCAGAGTGCCTGTTTGGCCCTCTTCAAAAGGAACCTTGACGATTGGATGGGAGAAAGGAAATTCACCCAGGGGATCACGTCAGTTGCCCTGCTAGACAGGGGTCCAGGGAAGTAAATAGTGTGGGAAGAAATAGGCAGGGAATTGTTATGGCTAGGCTTGTATAGGCCCTAGGGCTGATAGCCTAGTACCAACCTATGAACCTATGAACCAGTGAGATCCACTAGTGGCACCGAAGGTGTGGGAACCGAGAAAAGCGTCTGTGCCCAGTCCTTCGAAGCCTGCAAAGAGATCAAAGGTGGAGAATAAGCTAGAGTCCGTGGAGACAGATTCCCAAGTCCAAAAGGGAATGGGGTCTTAAACAGTGTTTCAATTCTTCTAGCCGTCAGCAGCTGGTCCACAAGACATAACACGTCCAATTCAGAGAGGCTCTTGGTCAATCTAGTGGATGTCCCCAATGAGGACTCTGGCCGTTTTACAAAAGGGCTAAATTGCTGCCCAACAAAAGGATCCACTGAAGGGGAGTACCGGGTCCATGCAGTATGGTCTATTGGCACCAATGTCTCGAGTTTAGAAACCTGTGTAACAGGGGTGTCCAAACTTGGAACCGATATTGTAGGCAAGCTCAGTGCCGTGGTCGGTGTGGAAGTCAAAATTTGCAGTTTAAGCAGGGTCGGTGCTGTAGATGTTGTTGTCGGTGCCGAAATAGGTGCCAGCGATAAAATGATTGTTGATGGTATAGAAGATGGTGCTGAAGAAGCTGGTTTCGACTCTGGAGCCGAAGGGGTCATTTTTGCTATTTTTGGTCTTGGTCCCTCCTTCCTATCACAGGAGGGTGAAGAAAGAACGGAATGTGGTCTTTTTTATGCTCTTTTCTGGGAAGTGGTGAGCCCTCCGATGCAGAGATAGCCTCTGAGAAGGGTGTCTTAAGGAGGCCCTTCACAATCAGCTTGTTTTTTCTTTCATTAAGGGTTTGGGAACTGAACCCCTGGCACATAGTACAAGGAGGCTGTACAGAAAGATGGGGAACTCCCAAATAATATACACACGAAACATGAGAATCACTGTTAGGCATCTTGCGACTACACTTGTCACACTCTTTAAACCCTAAAGTTCCTTTTTTCTCAGACATCATACCACAGTACGAATCCAATAATACCGAGAAAGTTAAAGAGGATTTTTTTTTTTAAAGGAAATAAAGAGAAGGAAAGGAATACCAGCAGTGGTATAGAAGGATTAACACAGAGGGTAAAGGGAAAGGGCCATACCAACAATGGTACCTGAGATTACTGTACGATATTTAAGGAAAAGGAAACTGGAAAGATATTCAAAAGTGGGTAAAAACTAATGAGAGGTTAAAGAAGCAAGTTTAGACTGAAAATAAGGTGAACAATTCAAGAAAAAACACTTTTATAAGCAACAAACTAAGTACTTAGCTGAGCGCTGGCTTGACACGGTTTTACAGCTACGCAACAAACGAGATCTGAGGTAACAGGGAGAAGGGCATTGTAGGTAAAAGTTTAGCTCGAGAGTTTTTTGGCTGGCACGAGCTTGTTACAAGGCTGACTCGGTTCCAAGGATGGAACTGACATGGAATGAATGAAGATTAACATCATCAGATCTACCATTATCTCCACTGGAGAAAATGAGTTAATACAGTAATGCATTTAATAGAACAGTGTAAAATTAATTTTATTTAAAGATAGATGGTGCATTTTTTCTTAAGTTAATGCTTTCTGAAAGCATACAAGTTGTTTTTCACATCTGGGAGGGGAACAGAGTTAAGAAAAGAACAGACACCAATCAGTGTAATTGTGAGCACAGGCTGCAACATGTGCTTTAGCAAAGATAACTTTAATTTTTAGTTAGGTAATGCCTTTGGGTGCAGCTGTTGATTTAGGACAAGTGTTCCTATATGGAGGGTTAAACTTCATTTTTTGAAAACCTGCATAACTTTGTGTATTTGTTCTAATTTAATGGGGGATTGGGGTGTTCTAAAACAGGAAGTTATGTACTCACCATAACGTTCGATGTATGTAGCCCATCTCGCCTCACATTCTTACCCGTGGGTTTGGAGCCGAATATCGGCTCCGACTCAGCCAAACTTTTCTAGCTCGAAGTCTTCTATTGGCTGGGCTAAGCAGGTATCCCATGGTGCACTGCTCCATATCCCCAGATCTAGTTTGCTGCAATACTCATTCATACCCCATGCATACACAACATCCAGATAAAAAGAATAAGCTAAAGTAAAGGGAACTCTGTAAATAAAAACCTAACCTCCAGATCCTCCAGGAAGGGGGAAGGTGGGAGGGTAAGTAAGAATGTGAGGCAAGATGGACTACATACATCGAACGTTAACTTCCTGATGTTATGTAGTCCTATCTCGTCTACATTCTTACCCGTGGGACAGCGTCCCGAGCACCTACATCCTGGGTGGCTCATAGGAAAATACTCCTGAGTACTGTGGAGCCAAAGGACGACCTGCCCCTAGAAACCACGTCCAATTTGTAATGAGAAACAAATGTGTGAGGAGAAGCCCAAGTAGCTGCAGCACATATATCATCCACTGGCAATCTGGCTTGATAGGCTGTAGATGTAAAAACAGCCCAAGTAGAGTGAGCCTTGACCGGAAATGGCAGATCTTTTCCTCCTGCTTGGTAGGCGAAAGAGATGCAACTAGATATCCATCTGGATATGGTGACCTTGGAGACCGGGGACTCAATTTTGCTTTCTGAAAAGGAGACAAATAGTTGATCAGTCTTCCGGATATCTTTTGTTCGGTGCAGATGGAAACGTAACTGTGTACATCCAATTGATGAAATTTAAATTCTGCCTTGTTTGAAAATTGAGGAAAGAATACAGGCAACTCAATGGATTGATTAAGATTAGACACAGAAGCCACTTTAGGAAGAAAAGAAGGGTTTGGTCTAAGAGAAACCCTGTCCTTATGGAAGATTAAGTATGGAGGTTTGATAGAGAGGGCTTGAATTCACCTTGCTGAAGTGACTGCTGTTAAGAAGGCTGTTTTCCAGGTCAAGAATTTCAATTCACAGGTAGCTGCAGGCTCGAAAGGTGGTGAAGTAAGGGCTTGTAGAACAAAATTGAGATCCCAGGGCATGATAGGTTCGGAGACCGGGGGACGGAGTAACAGAGTACCCTTCAGGAAAGCCTTGCAGAGTCTGTGAGCCATGAGACTAGGCTAACCAGACTAGGAACATCACACGGCGCGGAACACTCCAGCTCCGAAGACAGAGATGCGTTCGGAGGAGGAATGATCAAAGAAGGGGTTGGGATGGGCTCCAGAGCTGACTGGGCTGGAGCCGAAAACAATTTTGCCAAAACCGGTGACTGGAGGAGCCTCTGGACCATCCTATCAACTTCCACATCCGAAAGGGTCCTGGAGGATTTGGAGGACAGGGAGGGAGATCGAGATCTCCTCTCAGGAGAGACTGGTCTGAGACTGGGCGACTGGCTCGAAGAGGTTCCAATATAATTGGAGCCGACGCCGGTTTCATCAACACCGACACCTCCTGCGGCCCTGAGGACAGTGGAGCCGAGGAGGTCGATGCAATTTCTGTGACTTTCTTTGGAGGCTCCGATGAAGCTGACGGAGCCGGAGATCTCTTTTTAGACTTGGATGACTTAGACTTAGAACTGGGATCCAAGGCCTCTTCGAAAGAGGGGTTCAAGAGTCCCCTTTAAAATCAGCTTATTCTTTCTCTCTTGGAGCACTCTGGGACTGAACGCATGGCAAAAACTGTAGGACTCCTGCAGATGAATGGCTCCCAGGCAATAGACACAAATAGAATGTCTATCAGTGATGGACATTTTGTACCCACATTTAGAGCACTTTTTGAAACCCGAAGGTTTGTGCTCTTTGGAATCTTTGGACATTTTTCACACCAAACACCAACAACGCAACCTAAGAGAAGGTCTGACAAGAAAACTCACAGATGCTCAACACCACAAAAAAAACGTGGGAACCAGTTATAAATTGAAACAGTACACACACACTAGAGACACACACTGAGACCAACTATGTCAAAAACCTCTAATTAAAATGGTTAATGACTACAAGGGCTGGAGAACAGAAACCAAACCTCTAACTTAAACGGTTTGACAAACAGACAGGACAAAAGGACTAGGTCCTCTAACTGAAACGGGCCTAGCCCGAGGGAACAGTTAGCGGGATACCACAAAACAAGCACACTACCAACAAAAACCTAAACAACACTAAAGACAATAGCTATGAAAATAGCTTTTTATTCATGAACAAATTTTTTTCTCAAGACAAGAAAAAGGTACTTAGCCACAGCCAAGAGCGAGACCACTTCCGAGCTACATGAGTGGCAAACGAGATCTGGGGATATAGAGCAGTGCACCATGGGATACCTGCTTAGCCCAGCCAATAGAAGACTTCGAGCTAGAAAAATTTGGCCGAGTCGGAGCCGATATTCGGCTCCGAACCCACAGGTAAGAATGTAGGTGAGATAGGACTACATAACATCTGCATTTTTTTTTTTTGTGTGTGATAGTTTTCATTAAAACAAAAAGTCTTGAAAAATGTGACACAGATTCAAATGTAGATGAGAATAAACAACTGATAAAAGATCTGTCTGACAGACATTAGTGCGTGCATGTAACACAAAAGGTGGAAATATACACTCAAAAACTGTCATGTACATTACATGGGAACAATAGCTTTTTCTCATAATGGCTATGCTATCCATATTTTCTTGGAACGTAAACTGCCTTACAGGTACAGACAAAAAGGAAAGAGTATTGAACTACATTAAGAAATGCAGAGAGCAAATAGCAATGCTGCAGGAAAGAACAGAGCATATGAATTTGACAAAGAACGGATTTTAGGGAAAATAGGAAACTGGAGTAGTTGTGGGACAAAAGAAAAGGGGAGTAATTATATTGCTACAGGAACTCCATCAGTAATAGAAGAGAGGGAAAGACAGTAGTGGTAGATCTGTGATAGTATGGGGCTGTTGGCAAAAGTGGAAGATGATATTGTCATGACTGAGCTGGAAAAAAGAGAGAGAGAGAGAGATGGGGGGGGGGGAAGGGGAGCTGGATTCTGTTGGACATGACTGGACACAAAGGAGTTCACTTTTGAAGAATTCCAAGACTGCAGTATGGAAAGATAGGGGATGTTTGTGTTTGGTCCTGATATATTTGAAAAACAATTACATTTTCTTCACGTAGAGTCTTGCTAAAGGAATAATGAGGAGTGGATGAAGCCATGTAACCTAGGATTTTGAGAAATGCCCTTGTTGTGGAAATGGACTGATGAGTAAGATTTAGGAATTACTGATGATAGAAGGAAACTTCCTCTGGAGACAGGTAGGCTATCATTAAGGAGGTGTCCAAAATACATCAAAAAAAGATTAACCTATGAGAAAAAAACAAGTACAATTTTTCCACATTTAACTTGAAACATAATAGGTTCATGGAAAAGTGAAGGGATGTTCAAGTATAATGGGTGGAAGCAGACAGAATGAGGCAATCATTCAGGTAGGGGTAAATGTGAATACTCTGAAGTCTGCAGAAGGCAACAGCTGGAACCAGACATTTTGGAAATACCCTTGGAGTGGCAGACAGACCAAATGACAAAGATGTAAACTGAAACTGCAACCCTAAAATGAATCTCAGATAACACCTGTGTTTTTTTTTTTTTTTTTTTTTTATAAAGGGGATTTGAATATATGCATCATTGAGGTCTAGAGTGACCAAGTAAGCCCTGTATGGAACAACAGGGGAAAATAGATTGCAAGGTTAACATTTTGAATTTGAAACTATGAGAAAAGGTATTTACAACTGAGAGAATCAAGACTGGCCCCCCATGTGCCTTTCTTCTTAGGTACTAGAAAAATTCCTTGAATAGAAACCTTTACCTGCTGGGATGGGGGGAGCAGGTTCTCTTACACCCTGTGAGAACACCTCTGAGAGGATTTCAGGAAACAAGTGAATTTGTTTTTTCTTGGTTAACAGGGATCCCTGAGGGTAGAGGGAAAGATGCTCATTGCAATTGGTAGCCATAATGAATTATTTTCAGTACCCAAGAGTCTGATGTCATCTTTCTCAATATATGAAAGGAGTGACAGAGAGACTGCATGCAAACTTGGAAGGATGATCTGGATGAGGAGGTGAAAAGGGGAATGTGATCCAAAGGTAGTCATGCATTTTCATTAACAAGAAAAGATCCTTAGGATCCATTCCATTTCCTTTTTGTCATGTCACTTTTCCTGACTTGATGTTTTGTGAGTTTTTTGTTGAGCAAGTCTGAAGGGTTTCCAAAAGAGGAGCTCAGGGCTGGAAGGATAATTCCTCTGGTATCTAGGAACAGGGAACAGATAAAGTTATTTGACCCCTGCATTAGGTTTCCTCTTACTTTTAACTTTTTAAGTACCTCAGTCAAGGAGTTTCCAAAAAGCAAACCATTATCTAAGAGGAGCATTTAAAATCTCGGCCTTGGCATTTTCAGGAAAATTCTGAAGTCTGACCCATGAATTCTGCATATTACTGCCTGTGTATGCATATTTAAATGAGTGCTTGACAACTTGGGAAGAAAACTGACCATATTTAATAAAAAAAAATGATTTTAATGTTCAAAGCAATTAGGTTGGCAATAGTGTTGCTTCTCAGAAAAAATGGAAAGCAAGTATTTTGCCATGTGTGTTTGTTAGTTTGTTTCTCTGAAAGCTAATGTGGAAGAAGTATACACCATCTGCACATACCTGTCAAATGCCCTGCTGTCTTTTTCAGTGGGGACAGGGTTAGAAGAAGCACAGGGTTTTGAACTAGTGTCTCTGTCCAGAGATATCACAGCCGGGTCAGCAATGAGGTTTCTGAAAAATAAACATATGACAGTCTGTCTGTTTCTTAAGTACAGGAGGTTGAGAAACAGAAGAAGGACTATTTAAGATGTCCTCCAAAGACCCCAGAAATGGAGGAATAGCTAATGGCCTTGGGGAATTCACACTCAATAAGTCATAGTATTTTTTGAGTCTTCAGAACTTCTTTCCTCCCACTTGAAGAATTCTTTCATCTTAGATATGGTGTCAGGGAAAAAAAAAATCTTCATTTGGTAAATATGCAGGCAAAATGCCTTCAGATTCAGATTCAAATGGGATGGGAGAAGACATCTGTAAACCATAGTCAATGCAAATATCTTCAGAATCTGAGACTTTCTCTTTCTCAGAGGAAGAAGGAAACTTCCTCCTTTATACCTGGGTAGACACTGCTGAGAAAAAAACTAAAAGGAATGTACTACCTTAAAAAATGCTTTGGGCAAAGTTGTACCAGTCTTCTAGGAGACCTTCTGAGTAGAGGTAGGAGAAGGTGGGAATAATATTTAGTCTTCTGGAGCATTTTTCTTTGGGGTCTCTAGTCTGATAGCTTTAGAGGAAGGATCAGATGTCTGGACTGCCATCAACAACAAAGCTACTTCCTTACTAGGAAGTGAGGTTCTCCCTTCTTGGCTAAAGATGCCTAAATTACAATCTGACAGACATCTCCTGTTCCTGATCTTTGGGGTTTTCCCATGGAGCCTCACCAGAGGACCTAGGTAAACTGGAGTGACACAGTCCAAGGGTTTTAAAACTGACTCAGTGGATACATCCATCCTGGACTGCTGTAAAGATGTGGACAAATAAGTCTTTTCAAAAAACTTGTCTGAAAGGTTTCTCTTTTCCTTTACTGAGAATGGAAGACTGTGAGCAAAGAGTGTGCCAAAACCTTTGGACACTGGCCCTCTAGAAAAAGTCTCAGGAAACTGAGCCTACTTGTAATGTTTTTTGCTGTAAAGGATAAGATGTCAGAAGACCTGATGTTGTGACTCTGCCTCAAACAGAAAACTCAGGCTGCGTGGGTGTTCTTATAAGGTAACTGCCTTCCACAAACATATTTACCTTTCCTGACAGGCATATGCTACCATTTAATATGACTTTTCACAGAAAATAGTACGGTAGATCCCCAGTGGGGTACTCATCTGCTCAAAAAAACTTTATTTGCAAGCCAATCACCAATACCAAAGCCAGTAAGAAGAAGAAAAGATGTCTAACTAAGCATACCTACAGCAAGAAACATCTGATTTTTGGAGCCCATTAAGTCTTTATTATACCAACACATCTGCATGCTTGAGTGCATGTATAATGAATGAGGAAGGCACCCAAAAGCTTTAGCATATAGGCCAGATGTCCAATATCTTTGGCAGGATACATCCCAGACAGCTATATGCTACTGCAACACTGACCTAATGATGAACATAAAGAGGTTTGCTGTGTCTGTCTGAATAAGTTCCACAATGATAATCCCCTGCGCTCTGCACAATGTGCTTATAAGGCTGATCAGTCTACAACATAGGGCTCTGTGGAAGAGCTTCCCTTGTGGACTGGGACAACAACAACCTGCAATCAGATATCAGGGATGTAGCCTGTTTTTAATGTGCATTTTGGGGTATACCTGGCTATTTCTTACAGCACATATTAGGCTTCGTAGTATTTCATCTGGTTCCACGGTGCTGGCATTTGTGACCTCACTGAGGACACAGGTGACCATTCAGATATAATTTTCTATGAGACCATATTGCAAGAAAAAGACCGGAAATGCTTGTTCACTGGCCAAATCTTTCCTCCAAATCTGTTTGTAAGTGCATCGTCTGTGTGTATTGACTCTGTTATGGTGATGCCATTTTGTTCTAGCACACTACCATCCTGTCTCTTTCTCTTTGTTTTTCAGATATCATTGTAGAAGACCTTAATATTATTGTCTGTCTTAAAGGCAAGTCTTACCTCAAATTAAACTTTGCTTTTTTATTTTGGAAGATAATGACATCAGTCTTTTTGTGTCGGACTGGGTAAAGTTTTAAGGCTTTGCTTGCCCTTCTCATTTGGTTTAGTAATTTATTCATTTTGTAAATCCGTCATTTAGATTTATTGCAGAATTTTCCAATATATTCATACCTCACTGGAATTAACTTATCAGTGCATCGACTTAAAGTATTACAGAGGTCTATGAACAACTCACTACAGTGTTTGTGGGAAGACCAATGCGTATATGGTCCCAGTTAATTGATGCAGGGTGACTGTTCACAGCACTGTAACTACCATTTCAAAAAAGCATAAAGATGTATAATTTTTTATTAGGTTTGGTTTAGTGTATGTGAGGAATACCACAGCACTGTTGTCAGAATGAAAGGAGGTGGGACAACTTTTAACTTGCAGGGATATTTTCAGGATATTAAACAGAATATTTTACTCCTTGTTGGAGCTTTGAGAAAGTTAGTGTTTATGTCATCTAGCAGATTTTGTACCAGATTACTGGTTAAATCATACTTTTCCCAGTGAAAGGAAGGACAGTTTAGGTCACCAACTAAAAATGACTTTACAAAAGGGAGAGTTACATGTTTATCAAGGAAGAAGTTATGTTCTTCAGGTAATATGGAGGTGGTGTGATAGCATGCTACACAATTTTAATTTGCATTGCTTACTGTAACTTGGATGTGGAATATTTCATGCACACAGTTTGTTTCTCTAAGCCTATTTTTGAAGGACTGACTGACAAAAGTGGATACAACAGTTCCTTGTTCAGTGGGCAGGAATGAGTTGAAAAAGTTGTAAAAATACCACTCTACGAACCAACTCACCAAGGACAGAAATATTGTAGGGCAAAATGTTTTAGTATTTGTTAATCTAGATATGTATAAGTGCTTTTGTATGAACTTCTTAAATTATAATGTTAAATGCCATAGGAATGTAAGGGGTAGCACTTTAAATGTTTTGATGCACTTTAAATGTTTCTGAAGCACTTTATTGCTCATGGTGCACTTTAGATTTTAATTTTCTTGACTCATTGGTTAATTGATCAATTATTGTATAATTGAATTGAATAATGAATGTAGTAAAATGTATATAAAGCACACCATTCTTGTGTATGATTATTCCCTGGAAGGCTTGATGCCGAAGTACTAGGAACACAGTAAAAGTGGATGGTGGATGGTGGCCGTTTCTCCAGTTGTTCAGTGTGTTTTTCTGAAAAAGTTGTAACCAATTGTTTGTGGAATGCAGGATAAGTCTTTGAACCATGTCTCTGAGGCAACACATACTGCTTCCAGATTCAGGGAGATTTTCAAGTTTGTTCAGTGTCTGATCCCCCAGAATAGACTAAAACTTGAAGGGGGAGGGGTGAATAGTTAGTGTCCCTCAGGTTCACTAAACTCCCTTAATATATATATCCAAGCTTTTGTCTCCTTGTCATATGGCAGGATGGCAAAGTGCTGTGGTTTCTGGGACCTATGTCAGGCCAATGATACCACACAAGAGTCACCTGAATGATGCTGTTGTCACTTGCTCCATTTAGCTGACATTCATAGAGGATAATTGCCTTCTTGATGACCACAAAAGCAGTGTTAGGGTACCTCCTATTTTCCAAAACCAAGTTCCTTATAAGACTGCTTCCTTGGGTGGGATAACCTAGGACAGAAGTGATAGGAACATAAAGCCAACCCCTGCTGAACCTCATCAATCTTAACTTATCATCAAGAGGGGCCATCTGTGGGATGGAGTAAGGAAAGACTTGTCGTCATTAACCATGTTGAAGACGATGGTCTCAAGCTCTTGTGACTCATTAAAGATGCCAAGACAAGAAGTCTCATGTCCCATTTACCTTTAGGTGCAGGTTTGCAAATGGTCTCATGGAACAGCAAGACTGCAATGGATACTCAGTGACACGGATTCTATGCAATATCCTTCCACAAGGACCACTCAGGAGTTTAGTAGCTGGGGACTCTGTCCCACAGGTTGAAGATCAAATGAAGTCAACTACTTCAGATAAAGAAGTTATGTACTCACCATAACATTCCATCTGAGTAGTTGTACTTCATTTGTCTTCAACCGTCCGTCCCTCCTTCCCAGGACCTTTGCCGCAGGTTCAGCCTGCGAGCTGTAAGTATAGGTCACAAGTATGTTATCAGATCGGGTTATAAGGGTAAGTTCAGCAAACTCGATCTGGGGATGGAAGGCAAGGGGGGTGGATTATGGGTAAGGGGAGGAGTCTGGAGCTCGGAGTTGATGCTAGTAATCTTGCCGGCTTGGATCCGACATGGATCCATATTCCCACAGGTTGAAGATCAAATCAAGGAAACTACTTCAGATCAGCTGTATACTCTCAAAATAGTGCTGGTCAATATTACTTTGACAGCAACATTATGACTGTTTATATTTCATATGGACCAGAAGACTCAGATGTATATTATATGCATACTCAAAACTAATCGAATGTTTAAATATTGAAATGCTGAAAGATAAAGATATTTTGGCATGCTATGTCTCAGATTTGGTAACCATATGAAATACTGGGATCAGCTTCAGTGAATCTTAAAATATGGAGATGTCACTCTGTTTTTTTAAATAAAATTTTGAAAAAAGTATTCTTACATCTGAAAAAAAATTAAATAAATTCATGGAAACATCTTATCTGAATTAAAAGAAGAAATCAAAATTATTTTCATCATCTTCACTATCTGAATAAGCCCTACCACCTCATTATACTTGAGGCCAGAAATTGAGAGATATGTATGAATAAGGTAAGAAGGTAAAAGGTTCATAGGTAGTTACTAGACTATCTGCCTGAAGGCATTTATAAGCCTAGCCAGAATGTGTTGGCTTTCACCACCCCCTTAGATTAGTTCCATGTGCCTCTGTCCAGCAGAGCCACTGAAGTGATCCCCGGGGTAAACTTTCTGCTTCCCATCCACTCGTCAAGGTTTCTCTTGAAGAGTGTTAGCAAGGAGCTCTGCCTAATGTAGACAGGAATCTTGTTCCAAAGCATGGGAAATCTCTGGGACAGGAATCTATCCCTCCAGCATGTCCTATTTATTGTTGTGGTGAGGTTTAGACCCCTAGAGCATGTGGCTTGAGGGGATAAGGTTTTCTTTAGGTGGAGCATGTCCATCACTTCTGGGTTGGACATGGCCTTGTATGTCAGGCAGAGATCACCTCTGAGTAGGCGGTATGCAACTGAGTACAGCTGGAGTTTCTTCAGTCTAACTGCATAGGGCATCTGCTTGATGCCAGTGTTCCTCTTGGTGAGGTACTTCTGTGTTTTTACCAACTGTTGCAGGTGTCTTGTAAGGTACATCCCAAATGGGGCGTTATACTCTATGATGGATCTGATGAGTGATAAGTAGAGGGGCACAATGACCTCTTTTGATCTGGATGCGAACCCTTTTGTGATAAGGTGGGCCACGTAGAAGGATTTTCTAACCACTTTGGAAATGTTATTATCAAAGGAGAGATTACTATCTACTTGGATCCCCAGATCCCTTATTATGTCTTTTGTATTTAGGGGACTACCACCTATGTGGTACTTTGTGGGTACTTTGTTTTTTTCCAAAGGGGATGACTATGCACTTTTTGGCATTTAGCTTGAGGCCATGATTTTGACACCAGGTATCTGTCTCAGTGAGACCCTTTTGGAGGATGTCTGTGTCAACCAGAGAGTCAAATATAGCCCCTAGTTTGCAGTCATCTGCGAACTTGGTCAGCCATAGTCCTCCTGTGCTTGCCTGTACCTCTGAGAAGTAGGGGTCCTAGGACTGAGCCATGGGGAACGCCACTTGTAACCGGTTTAGAGTCAGACCTATCTCCTGCAACTCTTACCATGTGGGTTCTGTTCGTGAACCAGTTGGCAACCCATCTTCTGATGTAAGGGTTTATGTTCAGGCTGGTGAGCTTGTCTATAATACCGAAATGGGGAATGGTGTTGAAGGCTTTGCGAGGTCTAGGTAGGCTGTGTGTACCCCCTTTCCCTCTTCTATAGCCTTGGTAACTGTCTCAAAGAAGTCCACCAGGTTTAGGAGTCATGATCTGCTGTTAACAAAGCCGAACTGGGTACGGTCCAGTGTTTGGAGGTTCCCACTGTCTCTGTTAATGAGATCCATGATGATGCGCTCCAAAGCCTTGCAGACCAAGCTAGTCAGGCTTATAGGGCGACAGTTCCGGGGTCTGTTGTGGCTCCACCTTTGTGGAGCAGAATAACCATTGCTGTGCACCACTCTATGGGTATGTAACCTGTGGAGAGGCTGAGTTTGAACAGTGTGTTTAGGTGAGGGGTTAGTTTGTCTTTGAGCTCGTGTAGGACACAGCCTGGAACACCATCCGGTCCCACTGATGTGTTTTTGGCTTTGGAGCGGGCTGTTTTAACCTGAGTGTCTGTGACTTTAGGAGCTCTACATTCTTCTGGTATGGTTATGAGCTCTTTTGGGAGTGAGAGGGGGGATGAAGTTTGCGCTGAACCTGCCTGCCAGGATGTTAGCGATATCGGTCGGTTCAGTGTATTTTGTGCCATTCTGCACTAACTCCGAGCAGATCTGAGCATTGCCACTTAGATTCTTGACATAGCTAAAGAATGCCTTGTGGTTAACTTTGGAGTCCTTGGCAATTTTTCTTTCGAAGCTCACCTTGGATGATTTTATGAGGGATCATAGTCTCTTGCTGATACTGATCAGGGATGTCTTCCCTTATTGGAATTTTACTCTTTTCTGTACTAGTTTCCTCCTTCTATTGTATAGCTTGTTTATGGCAGGAGTCCACCAGACTGGTTTCCTTTTCTTGGAGGAGTGAGTCTTGGTTTTGCTTGGGATAGCACGATCCATGCATTCTTGTAGGTGCCCTTAGAATGCATTAGTAAAGGAATTTACAGCTTGGACAGCATTATCCTTTAGCATGGGGGCTTTGAAACTTTCCACCTCGGTCTTAAGTAATGTGAAGTTTGCTTTTGAAAAGTTTTTCATGGTGGTTTCCTTGACCGGGGGTGGGGGCGGAATGTGGATATCCAAAGTGATTTGTTTATGGTCAGTTCTAACCAGTGAGGGGTTGATCTCCGGTGTGGAGTACTGGTCGCCCGTGTTGACCATTTGATCCAGGACATTTGAGTTTATAAATTCTAGGAAATGTTGGGCAAGGGAGTTAGTACTTGAGTAGTTCTCCCAGTTAATGTTTGGGTAATTGAAATCACCCAATATTAGGGTGTTTGGTAGGACATTTATATTTCCCAGTGTTTCCAGAAATGCAGAATGGGGGTCCTGGGACATGGTGGGTAATCTGTAGCAAGCTACAATTTGAATTGCAGTTTTGCCCGTTGTTAGTTGCACATGGATGATCTCTGAAGCATTGTGCTGTGCCACTAACCTGGAGGTGTGGGTATCCTTGATGAATATGGATACGCCCCTGCCTTTTGTATTTCGGTCCGGGTTCTGTGGCCGAAAGGTATGGTATGAGTTGTAGCCTGGTAGTGCTGGGGTGCTCTCTGGAGCCTTAAACCAGGTTTCTGTTACTGCACATATATCGATTTTCTCCATACTGAGGAGTGCCTCGAGTGCATGCATTTTGTTGTTCAGACTTCTGGCATTGAATAGCATTACCCTCAGTTTTTTGTTACTTGTGCTATTTATGGCGGTGGGTTTGTCTTTTGAGCCTTGCCTAAAAAAAGGCACTATGGGGGTGGCAAGTGCCTTGGCCAGTATTCGAAAGCCTAAGGTGCAAGCCGTCTCTAGTGAAGTAGCGTGGCTTGTCGAACATGTCATCCCAGGCGGACAAACACTGGATCCCCTTTGAATGACACCACAAACTTAACCAATTGTTGAAATTGATAATTTTTTCTTTATACCATGGTAACATTCTTGGTGAGGGCAGGATGCTACTCAGGGTCAGGGTCATACCAGCCTGGGCTACATGATCAGAGAGCTCTTCCATGTCTCTCTTCATGTAGTCCAGGGAGGTACGGCTCAGGTCATTCACACCAACATGGACAATGACAGAGTCGTATTTGTACTTGTTCTGGAGTGACCTGAGTGCTTGTGTTATGTGGCGGATCCTAGCACCCGACAGGCAGCTAACAGTAACCTTCTCCTTATTAAGCCTAGTGAGTGGGACGTCAGTGCGCCTGACTATAGAGTCACCTAATACTAGTATGTTGGGTATGTTATTTTGCCTTAAGGGCTGTGATTGCATGGCACACTGGTTTTGTGAAGTATGTGTTTCATGATTTATGTTGGGGGGGGGTGGAGGTTGCTTGGATGTCTGCTTTGGAGGTCTCTGTTGCTTTTGCAGATTTTACTTTAGAGCCTCCAAGTATGTTTTCGTGTATTTATGGGTGTTTTTGCCGGTGCTGGTTTAATGGGTCTATGTGAGACTGGTGGTGTGATGCAAGTATTTCCCTTCTCCTCTTGACTGTCTGATCCAGCATTTGGTTGAGAGAGCTTAGCCTCCAGTTTGGCTGTATAATTGCATCTCTCATATGTATTAATGTTTGGTGGTAGGAGGAGAGGGTTGTCTGTGTACATGAGGCAGTTGTAACATTGCCTCAAAATGCCCAGATTCACCAGTTGGACTGGAGCGTATGCCTGAAACTGCCCTTTGGACATGCCTGGATAGGTACAGTGAACTGTTCTACTGAATGGCTGGTAAGGTCGAATACAGAGCTACAGTATAGGAGGGTCTAGTGCTAGGGTTTATAAGTGCTTGCTATGAGTTTTGAGCAAGTGCCAGACTGAGAAATGAATGGCTTGAGTGCTTAAGTTGAAAGTTCCAGGGGGAAAATTGAAGAGGAGACTTTGTGGAGCCGGGAATAGTTATACCCTATCTAACCGGCGCTGCCCAGCGTTCAAAACTGGGCAAATGTGGTATTTATAGTAGGGAAATGAAAGAGATAGAAATTAGCCTAAAATGGCCAATAAACTACTAATTTCTGGGTGAAACCACTCCTCCAGGGACAGACAGGCTGCTCAAAGCTCCCCTCTCTCACAGGTGAACAGAGAAACTTCCTTCTATCCAAGTAAGGTATGGGCAAACACAGAGATAAAACATTCCATTTTATGTTCTGCCTTTCTTCTTTTTTGATTAATGAGAATGTTTTCTACTAATAGCATGATACATTTTTAATAAAGTAAACCCCTACTCTTGTTGATATGTTTGCTGGATCGTTAACATTCACCTAGTCTACTAACTCAGGAAAACAGGACATTGACTGATTCAACATCTTATCTGAAGTACAGGAAGAAATTAAAACAGAAATGACACAGCTTTTAAGTAGAAGATGAGGCAGTAACCTAGAAAACCTGGCCATAAGTCAATGACAGTTGTGCTAAATTATGACTGTTGTGAGGAAATGGGAGTCACCAGTGCTAGCCCACAGGGGTCACTACTAGCACTGGTTCTCCTTTATATGAGCAGTCCTTTTTAATATGCATTTAGGTGACACTGTAGAGGTACAAGGATGGTATGTAAGACTATATGCAGATGACACTGCAACAGAGAAGACATTTAAGGAATAGAGAGAATATTAAGGGACTCAGCAAAACCTGGTCTAGTACAGAGTAGCCTGAAATAAATGAAAAGTAGGAAAACAAAGTTCAAAGGTGAGACTAAGATAATCAGTGCATGATACCTAAAATCCTGAGGTATTCCCTCACAGTGACTGAAACCTGAGAGGAAAACTTTTTAAAATAGATCTACTTTTAACTGCAGAAGAAAAATGTTTTGAACTGAGGTGTATAGCTGACATCCCAGAAACATGATCAGTCAAGAAAGACTTTTGAATGTTCTCTTGAAATCCCAGCTTGTGTAAGAGATCTCTCACCCAAGAGACAGAGATTCCATACAGTTTAAAAAGACTGCAAAGATGAGCAAGCCATCTAAATATGGAAAAAATACTAATATCCTGTAGCCTGCAATGAGTTACAACTGGAGCTAGACACTCTGTGAACACTCTTGGTGCAGTGGATAATCCAAAGGGTCAGGCGGAGAGCTGATAATGTGATCCAGACACACAAAATTTTAAGAAACATCTGAAGTTTGGAAGACTAGGCATTCAGTGATAACCATCTTTTAGTCTAGTGTTACCAGAAGCTTGAAAGAGGAAGAAGAGGTAAAGGGCTGTGAGGTGGCATCATTTTGAATTTGGGCGCTATCACAAACAGGTTTAGGAAAGAAAGATCCAGAACTGGTCTCCAAGCATTTTCTTTCTTTGGCACTATGAACATCCCTGAATAAAAGCCCTTCCCTCTCCTGGGAGGAAATAAGTGGTTCTTTCACTCCTTGGAACAGCAAGTGATGAAGAACCAGTGGAAACAAAACAGTCTGACCTGGAGGATTAGGAATGACCCTCTGGAAGGAAGAAAATCCTCCCACTGCCAACTGTAACCTTAATGAATGATTTTCAAACCCTAGTTGTCTGAAACCGTCTGTTGCCAAAGAAAAAATGGTGATTCAGACTTTCTGGAAGAAAAAAACAGACTGTGCTGGGAATGGGTCAGAAGTTCTTTTGAACAGTCATTCAGACATTTTGGACTGTCCTTGGTTTTGGAAGCTTACAGAGCTCTTTTTGGAACCCCCATCGCCATTTCTTCTTTTTTAAAAGTCTGTTTACCTGAATTCTGTTCAGACTACTCATTCTGTTTTCTGCCAAAAATGGAGGGGGAGAAAGAAAATCCTTTGGACAAGTTAGAAAAGGAGGGCTGGAAAATCTTAGAGATTCCCTGGACTAACTTGCCCTTTCATCACACTTTTTGATTACCTGTGCAGAAGAGGGGCTGAACACTAAATCTCTACCCAAGGGGGAATTTAAAATCTCATTTGTAACATCTAGAAGGTTCTGACAATGCAGCCATGCAAACCTCCTTAAAAAAGTAGCAGTGGCCATAGCCCTGGAAGGGGTATCAACAGTCGTACACATTGCAAACAATGAGTAGTGATCTATGCAATAGAGGAAAAGTACAGTTGTGTACGCCTACCATAAATGTAGATGTTCGAGTGTCTTCACTGTTGCAGTCATGACTGTAGGGTTCTCCCCTGCCAGCAGGCAGCCCTCGGTTGGCCAGAATCCCAAAGTCTGGGTCCGGCGTCAGCTGTTCAACCATGCTCCCTGACGTCAGAGCGCCAGGAGTACAAAGCTGACAGCCGACGCCATCTTCTCCAGTTTTTCTTGCCCCAGATGTCAGGAGTCCCAAAATGAAAAAGGTCCCACAACCTTTGCAAATACACCTCAGAAGAATGGTGAAAAAAGGAAAAACACAAAAGTAAAAATAAGAGGGGACAGGAGGGAGGGAAACCCAGACTGCAACAGTGAAGACACTCGAACATCTACATTTATGGTAGGTGTACACAACTGTACTATGTTCATCGTGTTTTACTGTTGCAGTCATGACTGTAGGGTAGAATCCCAAAGCTGAAAGAAAGGGAGGTGGTCATAAAGAGGAAGGGGCGGCTAAAAGGCCCTGCAAGACTGCAGAGGCAAAGCCTGCCCTAGACTTAGAGTAGAGAGGTAGATTGTAGTGCTTAGAAAAAGTATGCACTGAACTCCAAGTTGCAGCTTCCAGAATGTCCTTGGTAGGAACTCCCCTGAGGAAGGCCGCAGAAGTGGCAGCAGCTCTGGTGGAATGAGTCTGTATACTCCCTGGGATCTGCTTTCCATGGTGAGAATAACAAAATCTGATTCCATGAGCAATCCATTTAGAAATGGTCTGTTTTGAAATGGCTTTACCTTGGGAACTTGAAGCATAAGAAACCAATTGTTCTGATGTCCTTGGTTCTGTTCAGGTAAAAACGTAGTTGTCTGTGTACATCCAAGGAATGTAAGATCCTTTCCCCTTTATTTTGAGGAGTGGGGAAAAAGGTTGGCAAGTGGATAGTTTGATTTAAAGCCACTTTGGAAACCACCTTAGGCATGAAGGTAGGATTAGTCCTCAAAGATACCCTGTCGTGATGAAAAATAATATAAGGTTCCACATCCATAAGAGCTTGTAACTCTGAAACTCTCCTGGCAGAGGTTAGGGCTAACAGGATAGCTGTCTTCCAAGATAAAAACTTGATGTCAGAAGAGGCAGCAGGCTCAAAAGGAGGCAAGGTTAGTTTTTCCAAAACATAGTTGAGATCCCAGGCAGGAATGGGAGGAGATCTAGGGGGTCTTAAATTCTTAGCTCCTCTGAGAAACTGTCTCATGAGCTGATGGGAAAAGATGGGAGGATCTGTATTATAATGAGCAGAAATAGCAGAGGCATGTATCTTAATGGAAGAGAAAGAGAGACCCTTATGTAAGAGACCTGTCAAGTAAAGTAAAATTAAAGTAACGTTAGGAAGAAGAGGATCAGTATCCTGAGCCTGCATCCAGGAACAAAATCTTTTCCATTTTCCTGCATAAGATTTTCTAGTGCTAGGACGTCTGGCTTCTAAAATGATATCCATAACCTGCTTGGGCAGTAAAGAAGAAATCAAAGGCCCTGGATTAACCAGGCCACCAGGCTGAGAGTTCTGACATGAGAGTGTAGAACCTGACCCTGATGTTGGGACAGAAGGTTCGGAGACTGAGGTAAAACCCAAGGGGGCTCCAGGCAGTTGGATACCAAAACTGCCGAGGCCAATTTGGAGCCAGCAAGATTATCATCTTGGGCTTGTCCTGTTTTATCTTCAATAAAACCCGTGGAAGAAGAGGAAGAGGCGGAAAGGCATATCCCGAGAGGTTCCTCCAACTGAATGACAGGGCGTCCACTTTCCAAGCTTCTCTGTGGAAAGTCCTGGTGCAAATATTCTGTAGTTGATGACTGAGATGGGATGCAAAGAGGTCTATGTGAGGACATCCCCAGACTGCTGTTATCATCCTGAATATTTTGGTGTCCAGCATCCACTCGTGTGGATCCGAAAGGTTTCTGCTCAGACTGTCTGCCAGGAAGTTTTGTTTCTCTGGTAGAAACTGAGCTTGAAGATCCAGATTGCAAGCTAGAGCTGTGTTCCATAGATCCATGGCTAGTCTGCAAAGGGGGTAGGAATGAGATCCCCCTTGCTTGTTTATGTACCACATAACTGTGGTGTTGTCTGTCCGTATTAGCAGTTGTCCTGGTTGTAAAAGATTCCTGAAGGCCAACAGAGCTTTCTGAACGGCTAACATTTCCTTTAAGTTGATATGCAGGTGCTTCTGATCCTTTGTCCAAAGGCCCTGCAAACAATTGCCCTGAAAATGGGATCCCCAAGCATACTCCGAGGCATCCATGGTAAGAATCTGAGTGGCAGGAGGCAGACGGAAGGGTTTCCCTTTGTTTAGAGCACATGCCCTGGACCACCAAAGAAATTCCTTTTGAAGGCAAGGAAGGACGGAGATCAGTATGTCTAAACTGTGGCAATGCTGAGACCATACACTTTTTAGGTACCACTGTATTTTCCTCATGTGTAGTCTTGCATATGGTACGAGAAGGATGCAGGAGGCCATGTAACCCAAAGCCTGCAGGAATTTCCTTGCAGATAGTTGAGTTAGAGTTGCCAAGGTTCTGAAAGTTGAAGCCAGCTGTAATTGTTTTTCGGATGTCAGAAATGCCATCTGAGTTGTGGTGTTTAGAAGTGCACCCAGAAAAGTTATCTGTTGTGATGGTGTCAAATTTGACTTTTTTATGTTTACAGAGAATCCCAGGAACTTGAGGAGGTTCTGTACAAATTCTAGATGCTGGAGTAAGACATCCTTGCTGTCTGCCTGAATTAGACAATCGTCCAGATAAGGGTAAATCTGAATTCCCTTGAGTCTGCAGTAAGCTACTATTGGAGCTAGGCATTTGGTGAAGACCCTGGGCGCAGTAGACAATCCAAAGGGCAGCATAGAGAATTGAAAGTGCCTCGATCCGGCCTTGAACCTGAGGTATTTTCTGCGATCCTGCCTGATGGGAATGTGTAAATATGCCTCCTTTAAATCCATAGTTACCATCCATGCATCTTTGGACAGCATTGGAAGTAGCTGCTGTAGAGTAAGCATCTTGAATTTTGGAATCTCTAGAAAGGTGTTCAAGACCGACAGATCCAGAATGGGTCTCCATGAGTTTTGCTTCCTAGGGACTAGAAAGAGCCTTGAGTAAAAACCTTTTCCCATCTCTGAAAGAGGAACCAGTTCTATGGCATTCATAGCCAAAAGAGCTTCCACCTGGTTTAAGGCCTCTGTCCATTGATGTTTTGGAAGGTCTGGCCTTCCGCTTGGCCTTGGCAAGGTATGAAAGTGGAATTTGTAACCTCTTAAAACCACATCCAAAACCCATTTGTCTTGGGTTATTTGAGTCCAATTTTGATAAAAAAGAGAGAGTTTTCCTCCGAGAGGGGCTTCCAGGCAAGAAGTTCCTGTAGACCAACAGAAGGAGTCATTGAGTTTGTTTCCTTTGAGACTGTGACCTGTCCTCTCCTCCCCTAGGGGTGGAAGCAGTCCACTGTCTTGGTCTATAAGCAGCTTGTGTTTGAGGCCTCCCTCTGGAGCATCTATATCTACCCCTCTGAGGCCTGTCTGAAGTGGGAAAGGACCAATTTCTGCTAAATCTAGGTGGCTGTATTTGTAAGAAATCTTTAACTGTTTGCATGGATTTCGCCTTATCCTCCATATTTTTAATCACCTCTTCAGCTTTTGATCCAAACAGAACATTATGCTGAACAGGAGCATCCAATAATTTAGCCTTTACTTGTTCAGGTAAATTTTGTTCCTTTAGCTATGCATGCCTTCTAATGACTGTGCCAGAGGCCGCAGCCCTACAAGAAGCCTCCAAGGCATCAAATCCACAGTGTAAACCATGCTTACCAACCTGTTCAGTGGCATGCTAATAAGTTATGTAATTCCTTATCATCTGCACAGGCAGAAATGGGAGTAAGCTTTTGTTTTAAGACAGACAAGAGAAATTGCTGGTATTTAAGCATATGAAACTGACAGTTTAAAGCCCTAATGGACAAAGTAGCAGAAGCGTACACCTTTTTGCCCCATCTTGCTAAGGATCGAGAATCCTTTTCAGTAGGAATGGGATTTTTGGCAGAAGCGGCCTTAACTCCCTTAGGACCCTGAGAAATGGTTTCAGGGTCAGCAGAAGGGTTCTTGTATAAAAACTGATGGGAATCAGGAACCCTGTAGTATCTATCAGGCTTAACAGGAGCAGGAGGAAAAGAGTCAGGGGTTAAGTTAGCCTCCGAAAAGGCATCATCCACAATATCCAAAACAGGAGGAATAGCCAGGGGTCTATATTGGGGAAGAAGAAGAAAATCCCTCAGTCTTTTCTTGGATTCCGAATACTCCTGTCCTTCCCAGTGGAAATGTTCCCTCATTTCATGCAAAGTTTCCCCAAAAGAGAAATCCTCAGGGGGAGAAGCTGAAGGAATGGATTCTTCAGCATCAGAAGCCTCATAAGGAGGGAAAGAATATTCCTGATCAGAAGAAGAAACTGAGGAAACAGAAGCCTGATCAGAGGAATCATAGTAAACATCCTGCCTTGGCCTTTTGTCTGGAGGGGGATGTGAACCCCTAATCATAGTAAGTAAATCCTCCGCCATCTTGAGTAACTGTTTCTGTGACTTGGGAGCCAGTTCAGAAGAGGCCTGTGTTGAAGTCTTTGATTTAGAAGGAGTCTTTGCCTTTGTCTTTGCCTTTAATGGTAGCTGAGTAGGCCTGAAAACCCCTTCGGAAGCCAGTACCTGCACAGCGGCTCCAGACCCATCCGAAGGAGCATTGTCCGAAGGTCCTGCAACAAAAATATTTAAAGGGCTTGTTGGCTCCTCATGAGAGTCCGTTTCGGCTGTCGGTTCTGAAATGGCCGACGACAGGGGCTGCAAAAGCGCTTCACTGACGACGGCCGAACCGGAAGCTGTGCTTGTGTGCTATCATCAGATTTGGACCTCGGAGGCCTGTCTTTATCCTTGTGACGTTTGTGAACTCTGGTAGCCGGGACCGTATCCGACGACATTTTGTAGTTAAAGCGCCTACCGAAGTAATGAAAAGCAAAATCGTACCTTTGCTTAATTGTACGTTGATTGAATCTAGCACAAAACCGACAACTAGCTACGTCGGGGTCAGGGCCTAAGCAAGGAATACAGTAAGAATGAAAATCCTTATGAGGTATTTGCTTCCCACATGAAATACAATTATTAACTTTTTCTGACATCAGAGTGGAGCAAGAAAAAAGTTTCCCCAATGGGGTACTTAGCTTTGAGTGGAGAAGAAAATCTTCGGACTGAAGTATATCAGAAAAATTCGTCAGGAGTCAGCCGACCGGCACTTGCGAACTGCTATCACCGCACGGCAAGAAAGACTGGAGAAGATGGTGTCGGCTGTCAGCTTTGTACTCCTGGCGCTCTGACATCAGGGAGCATGGCTGAACAGCCGACGCCGGACCCAGACTTTGGGATTCTGTCCGACCGAGGGCTGCCTGCCGGCAGGGGAGAACCCTACAGTCATGACTGCAACAGTGAAACACGATGAACATCTAAAGTTATTTAAAGCAGATTTTCCTTCACAAGAAAAAAACTGTAGATAAAACGTTCCTCATACTTTCATAGTATGTCAGAACCTGACAATTTAAAATTCTAAATTCAAAGATGCTGAAGTATACTTTCCCCCCATACCTAGCAATAATTTGGTATATATTTCTCCGAGGTACAGGCTAACACAGGTGGACTATGGCTGACAAAGTTCGCAGACGACTGCAAACTAGGTGCCATAATCGACTCTCCGGCTGACACGAGCATCCTCCAAAAGTTTCTCATAGAGACAGATAACTGGTGCCAGAGCCATGGCCTAAAGCTAAATGCCAAAAAGTGCATTGTCATCCCCTTTGGGAAAAACAAAGTGCCCACAAATTACCACATAGGTGGTAATCCATTAAGTACAGAAGAAGTAATTAGGGACTTGGGGGCCCAAGTAGATAGTAATCTCTCATTTGACAATCACGTTGCCAAAGTAGTCAGAAAGACCTTCTATATAGCCCACCTTATCACGAAAGGGTTCACATCTAGATCAAGAGAGGTCATTGTGCCCCTCTACTCATCACTTATCAGGCCCATAATTGAATACAATGCCCCATTCGGGATGTACCTTACCCGACACCTGCAGCAATTGGAAAGACCCCAAAAGTACCTCAGCAAGAGGATCAAGGGACTCAAACAGATGCCCTATGCACTTCAGCTAAAGAAACTCCATCTCTACTCAGTTGCGTACCGCCTACTCAGAGGCGATCTGTGTCTGACGTATAAAGCCATGTCCAACCCAGAATTAATGGACAAGCTCCACCTCAAGAAATCCAAATCCCTTAGAGCTACAAGCTCCAGGGACTTGAACCTCAGCACAGAAATAAATAGGACATGCTGGAGGGACAGCTTCATATCCCAGAGGCTCCCCTCACTATGGAACAAAATCCCAATCCATGTTAGGCAGAGCCCCTCACTGACCCTATTCAAGAGAAATCTTGACGAGTGGATGGGAGACCGTAAGTTTACCCCTGGGATCTCTTCTGTGTCCTTGCTAGACAGAGGTACAGTAAACTAACCTTAATATGGCTACCTTCTGTGACCTACTATACAGAGGAACAGTTAACTAATCTAAAAGGGTGGCAAAAGCCAAACACACTCTGGCTAGGCTTATAAGTGCCCTAGGGCAGATAGCCTAGTATCAACCTATGAACCATCCTTATTAGAAATCAGATGTAATTCAGAGGGCTCGAATGAAGTCTTGTATCCCACCTATGACCCAAAGGGTGAGAGGACTAATAAGAAACAGAATATAAAGGATTAGTCCAGATAAAAATCACTTTAGCGTACAGATCTAGGAGACTCTCTGATACCCTCCCTGTGGGAGGAATAAAGACACCTTGTTGAAGTTTCCAGTAGTTAATTCAGTTAAGTAGGTAGATAGACTCTCTGTCTTTATTTCTCCCCCAGGGAGGGTATCAGAGATAGTCTCCTAGATCTGTACACTAAAGTGATTTTATCTGGACTAATTCTTTATGCTCTGATCCTTATTAGAAACACTATGATTGGAATTAACTAAGCAAATAAGTCAACTAAGGTTATAGCTGCTGGGTCATGTTTATGAACAGTGAATAAAAATTTAAAAGACTGAGGAACTTTATACATCCTATCTGCTTTTTTAGGAACACCTGGCTCACTATCAGGAAACTTGCAGGCAGTAAGACACAAATCCTCTAAAGCAGACAAGACAGGAGGAAGGGGTGTAGGTTCTGGAAACTCCTTCTGTAACAACTCATAGTATTTTTTGACAGACTGAGAAACCTCAGTGTTCTCCCTTTGAAAACAGTGGGACATTCTAGCAATAATCTCAGAGAAAAAGAAATCCCCACAAGGCGAATCAAAAAGAATGCTCTCCTCTGAGTCTGGATCAGAAAATTGAGGACAATGTCCTAAATCCATCCCTGCACCTTCTTGTTCAGATTCAGAATCTTGAATCTCTTCAGAAAAGAAAGCATCCCTCATTCTTTTACTGGAAACAACTCTACAAGAAGGATCAATAGCTTGAATCAAACCCTGAGCCAGTCCTAGTAAACTATTCCTAGCCAAAGAAAGTTGAAGACCAGTAAATACATGCTTGGTTTTCTGTTTCTCTTTGTAAGGAAAAATAGGCCAACCATGTTACTAATGGCAGCCACTGCTTCCCCAGGGATGGGCACAGCATTCTGACACAACAGGGAAACCTATCCTGTTCCGTCTCCCAGTACCGAGAACAGTGTTTCTCCCTTGGCCACTTTGGGGACCCCAACAGCCGCAGAGGACATGGAAAACCCCTGGTCCATAGTGGCTGTAGGTGCTACACCAGAGGGATCTGGGGTAAAAGATGAGTGGTCTGAGATACAACAAACGGCTACAGCAGAGTCACCCACCTGTGGCTGAGACAAATTACTAGCCTGCTGTGGTAGCAAAGGCCGTTTGCTTAACTTTTCAATTTGTGACTGGAAGAAGGACTGACCATGGGAAGTACCTCTATCCTGGGGAAAACAAGCAACAATGTCAGTAAAACTATCAGTTCACAAAAGTTACTTTTTTTGACAGAAGAAACACAATAAATAGTACTTTAAAAACACTATGGCAGCCCAGAACCTTAAAATAAACATTTTTTTCACAGAAAATAGTTTATCAGTTAGATAACACTACTGTTAAATTGAAACAATTAATGCTCCATTTAGAAGTTTGTTAGTCTTGAGACAATTTGTGAAAGCACAACACTCCTAGCTTTAAAATAACTTTTCTGAAAAGGAAAGTAACAAAACATGAATAAGCATAAGAAAATAGTAGTTTTTTCCCTAAAGTGAACTTATCTGCCCAGCTAAGGAAAGCACAAGCTGACCGTCAATCCTCAGAAGTCTCAGAGAAGCGTACTCTTCAGCAGCAGTAAAGCTCTGAAAGTCTTCACACCCAAACTTGTATTTTAGTCATCTCAGCTCGAGGTGCTTGACAGTCGGGTGCGTGGAAGGTTCCCTGAAGCTTTGGAAGCTGGCGGCTGTTATATCCTTGGCAGATTATAACCCATATAGCTACGGCTACTGCAGTAGTGATCAATATGAAGAACATCGTAGATAGTTAACAACAGCAATACATACTGCACAAAAACAATTTTGCCAAGATGATGTCATTATTTATGTGCAAAGGTGCAAACATGTTATAATAATGTCACTGTACAAGTGCAAAGATATACACATGCTGCAGCAGTGTCACCGCACATGTTCACCCAAATGAAAATAACCTGAATACAGGGAAAGTTTCAAGGAAAGGAACGGGAAAGCTGGAGTGCCCTATTCTGTACCTACCTAGCCTGTGCTCCTATGGTCCCAAAAAGTATGTCAGGGATCCACCCATTCTAATCTTTTTATTCTCTTACATTACTTTAACATTCATTCTGTATTAATAAAATAATGATCCAAAACACACCTATAGAAAAGGCTTAGTACTTTTTCAAATACAGGTGGTGTTGGAATGGAATGGTACACTATCCTCCAACCATGTCAGGAAACTGTTCCAGGCAGAATATGACATCTGATCAAGAAGGCCAAAACTTGCTGTAAAATTTAAAATAAAATAAACTTTAATACATTAATGTATGGGACAATGATGAATGTGAAATATGTAGATTGCACAATAATACATTAATGACTTGGGCAATAATGAATGTGCCACACCTAAAATGCAGAATGATACATGACCTTAAAGGACAATAATGGATGTAAAAGCTCTAGAATGCACAATACTGTACTAAAGTATGAGGCAATGATGAAAACGAAATACTTAAATTGTCACATAATGCATTAAAGTATGGGAACAATTAATGTAAAACATAGCATGCACAATAATGCATTATAATAAGGAGCAAGAATGAATTCAGAAGAATAAAGAATCGACACAACAGGCAGAATATGAAAATGTCCACCCATGTGGGAGGTAGTGTACAACAACAAAACCTGAATGTGGTGCTTACCTGGGACAAAGAAAGAACATCATCAGCTAGGTCTCCCTTGTTTTCCAGGGCCTTTGATGTTTTCTGTACACCACATGTTAGACTGCAGAGAAAAAAAGCAGGGAAACAGTCAGTGTGTCAGCTGAACAAGCCAGTGAGAAATAATGCACTGCTAAAAAAGTTTACTGTCACAAAAACACAGAGCTGGCCCCATGCCATACTAAGATGAAGCCCTGACTACAACCCAGGCGACCCATGGTTGACTAACAACATTGGAGTAGAAGGTCAGGAGAGGACAGGCTTGGCCGTCTGAGGACAATCTATCCATCCTTCAGGGGGTGAGAGGCATAGCTTGGCCTGCTGCATTAGCAATATCTACAAGTAGATAATCACTTACAGATGATGCTGTGCAGGCTGACAATATTACAGCAGTGAGTATACTGTTGAGTTTGGGAAGTAGGCCACTAGAGGCAAGTACGAAGCATGGTTCTCTCATACCAGGCAGCTACTGCAGGTCCTCAATCTGCCTACAGGGAGAATAGTTAGGCCAGCAGGGGGGGTGCCACTATGGGACTAGAATTCAGTTAGCTCTCCCACACCCATCTCTTATATTTCAAGGGGACTAATGGGCTCATAAGTCTTCTAGACAGGAAGAAATGGACTGCAGGGGTCACTGAGTTCAGCAATGCCTGGCTTTCACCCATGGAAAGAATGAATATGCCAATAAGGTGCAGGTAGGGGACCCAATGGGCTATTCCTACAGAGGGTACAAAAATAAAATAAATTAAGCTAAACAAACACAGTGTCCACTAGGCTGCTAAGAAAGGTTACTGGCTGGAAAAACAATGGCAAACATTCACTAACTGAGCTAAATGCTGAGCTGCTAGGAAATATTATATTGGGAGGAAAAAATCATGGAAACATTCACTAGGTGAGCTGAACAATCAAGTAAAGGTTAACTTCTGCACTGCTATAAAAGATCACTGTCTGGAAAAAACACAGGGAATCATTTGTCACATATTCTTGAACAAACTACTAATAAATGAACACTAAGCTGCTAAGAAAAGTTATCACAAAGAAAATTAAAGTTATGTACTCAGCATAACTATTCATCTGCGTTGTCCACTTTCATTTTTCCTCAACTACTGGGTGTCAGATTCGACTCGGACACATTTACTAGACTCTTGGATCCAACTCTCAAGCTCCTCCCTCTATCCATAATGCCTCAGCCAACCTGCTACAGCTCACATTGAGTTTGCTGCCTTATAAGCCATAGGAAGAACTAACCGAGGTTATGACAAAAGTAAGACCAGTAGTAGCAGAACTGGAGCTCAAACCTGGAACAGAGGATGGAGAGTGGGGAATTGAGGAAGAATGAAAAATGGACAACACAGATGCATAGTTATAGTGAGTACATAACTTTAATATTTGACACTGCCCTTTTCATTTGTCCTTCAACTACTGGTACAGAGTCCCCAGCTGCACGAGGCCTGGGTGGCCCTCATAGAAGGATATTCCAGAGTGCTGCAGAACCAAAGGCAGCCCCTGCTCCTGGAAGTCATCTCCAATTTGTAATGAGCAATAATGGCATGAACATTAAAACAGGTAGCTGCTCCACAAATGTTGTCAACAGAAGTTCTAGACCAAAAGGCGGACGTAGCCATGGACCTGGTGGAGTGTGCTTTAGGAGGCCTGGGCAGGGATACGCCTTGCTGACTGTAAACAAATGGGAATGCAATCAGAAAGCCATTTGGCTACGGTAATTTCAGAAACTGATGAGCCCAATTTGTCTGGGGAGAAAGGGACAAACAATTGCTCTGACTTTCTGAAATCTTTTATTCTATGGCGATAAAAATGTAGTTGCCTATGTACATTCAAAAGATGGAGTATATATTCTCCTTTGTTAGCACAATTGGGAAAGAAAACAGGCAAATTAATGCTTGATTGATATTTGTTTTTGGGGATACTTTAGGCAGAAAGAATGGATTGGTCTGTAAGGTATCCCTGTCTTTGTGAAAAATGTGATAAAGAGATTTGGAAGAGACAGCCTGGAGTTCAGAAACTCATCTCCCAGATGTAATGGCCACTAGAAAGGCAGTTTTCTAGAATAAAAATTTTAAATCAGATTTAGCTGATGGTTCAAAGGGTTTCTGAGTTAATCCTTGCAGCACGACTGTCAAGTCCAGGGAGGGGTGGGGTCCTTCACTGGGGGTCTAAGCAAGAAAGTACCTTTGAGAAATACCTTGCACAGTTTTTAAGAAGTTAATGCGAAAGAGTTTTAGCCTGAATGAAAATTAGATATGGCTGCCAATTGCTCTTTGATAATAGAGGGACTATCTCCTTCTTGAAAAATAGATGTTAAAAACTCCAGGACAGCAAAAGCAGGAGCAGTGAAGGGATCCAATTCTCCCTGCAGAGCCCCAAACATTTACTTTTGTAAACCTTCCTGGTAGAGGCCTTGTGGGAAGACTGTGGACTGGTGAGGAAACCCTGGGCTGTCTAACTATCAGTGGATTGCAGAAACCACGCGGTCAGCTTCAGGTCTGTAATGTGCGGATGATCCATCCCTGTGGGATGAGAAAGAAGGTCTGGACTGGGGTCCAGTATCCAGGGTGGATAGTGAAAGGTGAGATCAAAGGAAAGGGAAACACGCTTGACGAGCCCAAAAAGGGGTAACAACAATAACCAACTCCTGCTCTTCAACCAAAGTGCCATCTGTAAGAATTTGGGAATTAGAGGTACTGGGGGATAATTGTAAAGGAGACTGAAGGGCAAAATGTGGACTACAGAATCTCTTGTTGACACCCCAGAGGGAGGATTAGGGAAAAGAACCTGCTGCACTTGTGGGGAGATGCAAAGAGACTACAGAAAGGTTGAATGCATTGACGGAAAATCCTCTCCACTGCTGACTGATTGAGAGACCACTATCAGAATGGGCATGCTGAGTTTGTCTGCTAGCCTGCTTGATTTTCCAGGCATGTGCATTGCCATAAGAAAGCAGTTGGAGAAGATCGCCCACTGCCACACTCTCAATGCCTTTCAACAATGTGGATAAGATTGAGTCCCCCACTGTTTGTTGATGTACCAAACCACAAACATACTGTCAGTCTGAATCACAATCGTCCCAAGAGAAAGGGCAACCTGGAAGGCCTGTAACACTAGGAGGTTCGCTCTCATCTCTAGCACACTGATGTGTAAATTGGTCTTTTCTGGGGACCATATGCCTTGGATCATCCATCTCAAGAAATTCCCACCACACCCCACCCCAGCTTGGAGTCGTCTGTGATTACTGTGGCTACTGGGAGCAGAAGTAAAAGATGGCAGCCTTATATATACACATTTATCTATATCTGTATATATATATATATATATATATATATACATACATACATATATATATATATATATATATATATACATACATATTTATATATGTATATATATATATATATATATATATATACATATATATATATATATATATATATATATATATATATATATATATGACTTTTATATGAATTTTAGCAGCCAAGAAAAAGAAGTAATGTCTTACCATAACGTTCCATCTGTGTTGTTGATCTTCATTCATTCATTACTGATGGGTTATCGGTTCTGTCCTCGGAACCGAGCTGGCCATATATCAAGCTTGCGTCAGCCAAAAACTCTCGAGCCAAGATCCTACCCAGAATGCTCTGCTTCTGTTACCTCAGATCGAGTTTGCAAGTTGATAGAAAAAAGTAGAGGCTACCTCTGGTCATAACAGACTTACAATAAAGGAGTATATGAGATCAACCATGAACCTCCGGAGGGGGACGGAGGGTGGGGAGTAATGAATGAATGAAGATCAACAACACAGATGGAACGTTATGTTAAGACATAACTTCTTTATCTGATGATGTTAATCTTCATTCATTCCTTACTGATGGGACAGAGTCCCCAGCTACCTGTATCCCTGGGTGGCCCTCATAGAAGGACATTTCTGAGCAACACGGATCGAAAAGAAGCTCTACCTCTGGAGGCCAAATCCAATTTGTAATGAGGAATAAAGATATGAGGTTTGGTCCAAGTCGCAGTTGAGCAAATATCACTGAGGGAAGCCTTAGCATGGAAAGCTGCTGAAGTTGCCATAGACCTTGTAGAATGTGCTTTCACTCTGTGAGGCAAGGTGACATTGTTCTTGTTGTAGATAAAGGTAATGCAATTTCTCAACCATGAAGCCAATGTAACTTTTGAGACAGGATAACCTAGTCTTGGTACAGAAAAAAAAAACAGAAATAGTTGGTCTGATTTACGGGTAGATTTGTTCTGTCCAGATAAAATCGTATTTGCCTATGAACATCCAAGGAGTGCAGGCAATACTCTCCCCTGTTAGAGTGGTTAGGAAAAAATACTGGAAGGTCAGTAGATTGGTTGATAGACTGCTATGACACCACTTTTGGTAAAAAGGAAGAATTAGTTCTCGGTGATACCCTATCCTTACGAAAGATAAGATAGGAACGTTTGATGCATAAGGCTTGAAGTTCTGACAAGCATCTGGCCGATGTGATTGCAGTTAGAAGCAAAGTTTTCCACTAAAGATATTTTAAATCACATGAAGATGTAGGTTCAAAGGGGGAGCTGTTAGGGCATGTAGGACCTAGGCCAAATCTCAAGGTTGTACAGGTTCTCTAAAGGGAGGTTTTAGGTGAAGAACCCCCTTCAAGAAAATTTTAAACAGTCTACGTGACATGAGTGAAGAATCCTGAAAACCAATGTGGGAATTCGAAATGGCAGCTAAATGCACATGAATAGTAGAGGCAGGTTCTCTAAAGGGAGGTTTTAGGTGAAGAACCCCCTTCAAGAAAATTTTAAAGAGCCTACGTGACATGAGTGAAGAATCCTGAAAACCAATGTGGAAATTCGAAATGGCAGCTAAATGCACATGAATAGTAGAGGCAGACACCCCAGAGTGGAAAAGGTGTGATAAGTAATCCAAAACTACCGAAAATGGAGCTGACAAGGGGTCTAACTTTTAGTTATGTACTCACCATAACTTCAGATGTTTGGGATCCATCTCGCCTACATTCTGACTGATGGGCTCGGAGCCTATCCCTCGGCTCCGACTCGGCACGTTTATGCTATAGAGCGAGGCCTCTAATTGGCTGAGCTATCTTTATCCCAGGATGCACCACCACTAATCCCCCAGATCTTGTTTGTCCGCATTCATGCACACATGCACAGCTTGATTATATAACATTGTTAGATGTTTCAGATGAAACAACAGGATTCGGACCTTCTGATATCCTCTGATCTCCAAGGAAGGGGGAAGGAGGGTGGGTTATTAGGAATGTAGGCGAGATGGATCCCAAACATCTGAAGTTATGGTGAGTACATAACTAAAAATGTTATGTGATCCTATCTCGCCTACATTCTGACTGATGGGACAGCGTCCTAGCACCTAAATCCCGGGTGGCTCATTGGAAAACACTCCTGAGCACTGTGGAACCAAATGAAGCTCGTCCTCTAGATGCCACATCTAATTTGTAGTGAGAAATGAAGGTATGGGGAAGACCATGTAGCCGCAGCACAAATGTCACTAATAGCAAGCTTAGAATGAAATGCTACCAAGTAGCCATAGCCCTTGTAGAATGAGCCTTGACAGAGGTGGAAAGCTCTTTGTTAGAATAAATATAAGCTTGAGTAATACAGTCCCTGATCCATTTGGCAATAGTGACCTTTGTGACCGCGTTGTCCAATTTGTTTTCTGCAAAGGACACAAACAACTGATCTGTCTTCCTTGATTGTTTGGTCCTATCCAAATAAAAACGTAACTGCCTGTGGACATCTAGTGTGTGGAAAATAAATTCCGCTTTATTGGAGTATTTTGGGAAAAAATACTGGGAGCTCTAATGACTGTTGCAAGCATAAAGTAGAACAGACTTTAGGAACAAAAGAAGGATTTGGTCTGAGGGAAACCCTGTCTGTATGAAAAACCAAGTACGGGGGTTTCACTGACAAAGCTTGAAGTTCTGAAACCCTTCTGGCTGAAGTAATTGCCACTAGAAAAGCTGTCTTCCATGATAGAAACTTTAAATCACAGGTAGCTGCCGGTTCAAAGGGGAAGAAGTCAAGGCACGTAATACTATATCGAGATCCCATGGAGGTGCAGGATGAGAAACCGGAGGTCTTAATAGAGCAGCACCTTTCAAGAAGGTCTTACACAACCTGTTGCTCATTAAGGGTGGGTCTATGGATTCATGAAAATTAGAAATCGCTGCCAATTGTACTTTGATGGTAGAGACAGAAGAGCCTTGGTTGAAAAGAGAGGTCAGGAACTTGAGTACTTCTGCCACGGAGTAGAAATGGGGTCCAGGCCCGGAGTTGAGCCCAGATAGCAAACCTTTTCCATTTGCTAGAATACAGTTTCTTCGTAGTAGACTTGTGGGCTGAAGACAATATGTGCACTACATCTGGGTCTAGTGCATGTCTCCTGACTATGGTCGGAAGAGGAGGAGCCAGGCCGTCAATTTTAATGTGTGTAGGGACTGGTGTAGTAGTCCCGACTGATGAATCAGTAGGTCTGGGACCTGGTCCAGGAACCATGGACCTTCCAGAGCATGTTTCCGAAGATAGGGAAACCAGACTTGACGAGGCCAGTAAGGAGCAATTAAGATCATTTTGCTCCCTAAGAGAGACGCCTTCTGAATTACCCTGGGTAGGAGAGGAACTGGAGGGAAGGCATAAAGCAGGCCGGTGGGCCAAGGATGGACTAACGCGTCCATAGGGCTCTTCCCCGGAGCCGGGGTTAGGAAGAAAAAATCTTTGCACTTCGCATTCAGAGGAGTCGCGAAGAGGTCGCAGCACGGAACTCCCCATTCGCTGAAAATCTGTCTTGTAATAGTCATGTTCAGAGACCATTCGTGAGGAGAGAGGATGGTTCTGCTCAACCTGTCGACTATGACATTGGATTTGCCCGGTATGTGAGTAGCCACTAGGAAGCTTTTGGTCGAGACTGCCCATTCCCAGACCCTCATCGCTTCCCTGCAAAGAGGATAGGATCTGGTCCCTCCCTGTTTGTTCAGGTACCAGACAACTGACATGTTGTCTGAGTGAACAGCAATTACGCCCTGAGGGAGGTAATAGTGAAGGGCTTGAAGGGACAGGAGTACTGCCCTCATTTCTAGGATGTTGATGTGGAGAGAGGTCTCTTCCGGATGCCATTTGCCCTGGACTGACCTGCCCAGGGAATGCCCCCCCACCCCGTCTGGGAGGCGTCCGTGGTCAAAGTGGCCGCCGGAGGAAGAACAAAGGGTCGTCCCTGATCCAAATTGGAGGACACTAGCCACCAGCGAAGGTCCCGTCTGCAAGATTCTGTGATCCATATTAGATGATTGAGAGGGAGTTCCTGAAAGGACCACTGAGTTGAAAGAAGCCACTGGAGGATTCTCATGTGTAACCTTGCCAAGGGAACTAGCAGAACTGTGACAGACATCGATCCCAATAGCTGCAAGACCATTCTGGCTGGGGCTTTGGACCTGGGGAGTAAGGCTCGAACCTGATTTTGTATGATCTGAATTCTGTCTGCAGGTAGATAGACCCGCATCTGGTTTGAATCTATCTCTGCCCCTATGAATCTTATTCTTTGAGATGGCCGTAACACTGACTTTGGCCAATTGAAGGTGATTCCGAGGGAATTGCCCAGTGATGTTGTGGCTTGCAGGCTCCGTAGAAGTAGATGCTTGGAGGTGGCAGTTAGAAGCCAGTCGTCTAGGTACGGAAACACCTGGAATCCTAGACTCCTCAAGTGAGCAGTTACTACTGCCAAGCATTTGGTGAACACCCTGGGGGCTGTGGTGAGACCAAAGGGCAGCGCACGGAACTGAAAATGACTGCCTCCTAGGCTGAAGCGCAAGTGTCTCCTGGACGTTTGATGTATTTTGATATGGTAATACGCTTCCTTGAGGTCTATGGAGCACATCCAAACACCTTTCTCCAACAATGGGAGAATGGTTTGTAAAGTGACCATTCGGAACTTGGACTTCTTGACTGAACAGTTTAGGTTGCTTAGGTCCAAAATGGGCCTCAAGTCCCCGGTCTTTTTTGGCACCAAAAAGAATCTTGAGTAAGTCCCTAATCCGATCTGGTCTGCGGGGACCGGTTGGATGGCTCCTTTTTTGCAGCAGTTTTGAAATTTCTATGGCTGCGGTATCCCGTTGACTGGGTGGCGGGTCCAGGATTCTTTTGGACTGAGGGAGGGGACAACAGAATGGGATGGAGTAACCTCCGGCGATAATTCGAAGCACCCATCGGTCCTGAGTGATCCCTTCCCAGGCCTTTAGGTGCTTGAACGACCCCGACTGGCTCCGGAGCAGCACAGTCGGGCAATCCCTCAGGGACTATGAAAAGCTGAAGAGCCACGAAAGGACTCGCGGTCTCCAGTGTTGCGGGGGCCTCTGCCGCCTCTGGGACGGCATCTTCCTGATGAATTTCCCCCTCCTCTGCCTCTGGAGGGGAACCTTCCTGCTGAGAGGGTAAGACTTCTGCGATCTCCGAACCACATCTTCCCTCCTCTTTAGCCTTGGGATAAGGCTGAAAGGGAGTGGAAAATCGTGCCCACGGCAGTCAGAGTCTTACCCTCCTGTTCACAGCGGTAAGTGTGTCTTTCACCTTGGGCCCAAACAGGGAGGACCCATCAAAGGGGGCCTCGGCGAATGAAGACTTGAAGGCCTCCGCGAAATGACACAGGCGGAGCCAGGCTTGTCTCCGTAGAGCAATGCCTGTACCCGCCGCTCTACTCGCCCCTTCGGCCGCATACGAAATGAGCCTCATGGACGAGTTCGAAATGGATGACATTGTAGCCAGCTGAGATCCAACCGTCTGGGCCAGCTCCTCAGGCAGGTTACCTAAGAGGGTATCGGATAGCTCCTTAATCAGATCCCTCTGGAATCTCGTAAAGTGCGTCCGGTAGTTCAAAGACCTCAGGGGAAAGGCCGCTGAACTTAGGGTGCGCTTGCCGTACCGATCCATGCTCCTAGACTCCTTATTAGGAGGATGGACGGACGTAGAAGCCTCTGCTACATCCTGCTGTGTAGCAGATGCCACCACCATAGCATCCACAGCCACACCTTTCGTAAGGAACTCTCTATCTGGGGTGCCGAAGAAATTTGTTTGGACGAGCGGGCACCGGTTCCACAGAGTCCGGGTGTTCCCACGCCCTTCGACAGATCAAATCCAAGAGCTCGTCAAGGGCGGAGACACCCAGGAGGCGGAGGGCTGAGCCCAAGGCCTTCAGGAACACCGACTCATCAGCAGAGGGAGGTTTGGACTGCCAGCCGCCTCGTTGTTTTAGGGCTTCCAGGATGTCTGCAAAGGAGACATCATCCGAGGACGACTTGGGGGACCCCTCTGCATCATCGAGATCGGTGTCAGATGTCAAAGACTCGTCAGGGTAGTCAACGTGCTTCCTCTTGCACGTTTTCTTCCTGGGAGGTTCTTCCGAAGAGGCTTCAGAAGGACCTCCAGGAGGGGGAGAAACCCCAGCGGGGGTAACCTGAGGCCCAGGGGCTCCGCTGTCTGCGGACAGGGGAACTGCCAACGACCCAGTCTCCAAATGTAGGGAAGGAGCTGGGGAAACTGTGGAGGTAGCCAAAGAAGATTTGGCTAGAGCACTCCTCATAGCCCTGAAGGCGGGACCAGCAGAATCCTGGGAAGGTCCCCCCTCCGCGGCCACGACAGTGGACGGTACTCCCGCCGCCGACGCACCAAGAGGGAGACTTGGGACCGAAGATATCAATCCCAAAGCCCCCCCCCAGGGCCGAAGGAAGAAGTCCGTGCACTGAACTCCGACCCAGGAGCCGGAGTCGGAGCAAGGGTCGGGCCTGACCCTAACACCTCCACTGGTTCCACCAACACCTGCTCCAACGGTGCCAAAGCTGTTGGAGGAGGAAGTACAGTAAGGGAGTGGACCATCGGCTCCGAAGCCGAATGGGCTGGAGCCGAAACCATCTTTTGGAACACCGGAGACTGGAAGAGTCGAAGGAGCACCCTGTCGATGTCCGAATCAGACATCCTGGAAGATCTCGAAGATACCGATCGGGCCCGAACCGATTTCTCCATCGACTCCGAAGGGCTCGGGGACCGGCTCCGAAAGGACTCAACAATTATCGGCTCCGAGGAAACCTTCAAGGAAATTTCCCTCGGCGCCGATAAGGACTTCGGCTCCGAGGGGGAAGTGTCTGAGCCGATGACCCTTATCGGCTCCAATATCAGTGGAGCCGATGAGGGTGACCCGCCTCTCGATGCCCAAGACCTCGGCTCCGAAACCAGAGGGGTCGAGGCTGGAGGCATCGAGGCAGACCGTTCCGACCTCGGCTCCGAAGTCCGTGGAGCCGATGGAGAAGTCTGCTTTGCTTTTTTAGCCGTCGGTTCCGACTGACTGCTCGGAGCCGGTGCTTTCCTCTTCTTAGAAGGAGACGGAGAGGAAGATAAAGCCTCCTCGAAAGAAGGCTTGATTAATCCTTTGAGGATTAATTTGTTTTTCCTCTCCTGGAGGACTCGGGAGGAAAACGCATGGCATACACTGCACGATTCCTGGAGATGTTTGGCGCCAAGACAATAGACGCACGAGGAGTGGTCGTCCGTTATGGACATTTTGAACCCACATCTCGTGCACTTTTTAAACCCGGAGGGTTTATGTTCCTTAGACATAGTTCTACAAGAAAACACAGACCACAACAGTAAACTTTAAGACACAGGTACAAAGTATGCCAGAAACTCAGAATATTTTAAACTGAAAAAACCGTTTTTTTTTTTTTTTTTTTACACACAGAAAGAGAAAGGGAAAAAAACAAGGAGGGTCAAGACCCTCTGTAACTCAAACGGGTACTTGACCCACACACAACCACTAAAGTAGTTAGTACAGGGGAAGGCCCCTCTAACTTAAACGGAACCTTCTCTGACAGGAAAATTTAAGCTAAACTCAATGAAATAACAAGAAACACACTCGTACACAAAAAATAGCCGTTAAAACAGCTTTTGGGTTGAAAAGAGTGAACTACTGACAGGAAAAGAGACTATAAATATAGTACTTAGCCCAGCCAATGTTGAGACCACGTCCAAGCTCTGTAAGTGGCAAACGAGATCTGGGGGATTAGTGGTGGTGCATCCTGGGATAAAGATAGCTCAGCCAATTAGAGGCCTCGCTCTATAGCATAAGCGTGCCGAGTCGGAGCCGAGGGATCGGCTCCGAGCCCATCAGTCAGAATGTAGGCGAGATAGGATCACATAACATCTGTTTATTCGCTGCCCATAGAGAACACTTTTTCCATTTATTGAGACAGATTAGTCTGGTGGATGATTTATGAGATGCAATAACAATATTGTGCACTGGAGACGAGAGGTTTTCCTGCCTGGCAATCATTGGAAGTGGAGAAACCAAGCTGTCAGCTTCAGGGTTGTTAGACTGGGGTGAGTCAGACCCTGCGGATGGGAGATCAATATTGGGGATGGATAGAGGATCCACGGTTGATCTAGCAGGTGAGGCCAGAGGAAGGGGAACCAGACTTGTCGAGGACAATATGGAGCAATGAGAATCACTTTGCTTTTCAACTGCCGTGCTTTCTTCAGAAACTGGGAGATGAGGGAGAGAGGAGGATAAGCATAAAGTAGACCCAAGGGCCAAGCATGGACTAGAGTGTCTCTCGGTTACTGTCCCTGAGGGGGAATCAGGGAAAAATAGTTGATGCACTTGGAATTGGTTGGGGAGGCAAACAGGTCGCAGCAAGGCTGGCCCCAGTGGTTGAAGATTTTTGCCACCATCACAGGGTTGAGGGACCACTCTTGAGGTTGTAGAATGCACCTGCTCAATTTGTCCGCTATCACGTTGGAGCTCCTGGGAATGTGAGTTGCAATTAGAAAGCAGTTGGAAGCTATCCCCCATTGCCATATTCTCAGGGCCTCTCAGCATAACGGATAAGATCTGGTGCCCCCTTGCTTGTTAATGTACCAGACCACTGACATGTTGTATGATTGGATCGCAATAGTCCCTGACGGAAGGATGGAATGGAATACTTGCAACGCTAGTAGCACCGCTCTCAGTTCCAGGACATTGATATGCAAAAGGGCCTCTGTCTCCGACCAGGTGCCTTGGACTGAGTTTCCCTGACATAGTCCCCCCCACCCCATAAGGGAGGTGTCCGTGGTCACCATGGCTTTTGGCTGATGGGGGCTGAAGGGGCAAGACCACTGTTGGGGATTTCGAGACATCCACCAGAGTAAATTGTGTTTGCATCTCTGAGTTACACTTATCTGAAAAGACAAAGGATATTGTAGAGGGTACCACTGAGTAAGAAGTAACCACTGAAGGAGCTTCATGTGGAATTTGGCTAGAAGAACAATGGTGATCGAGGCTGCCATTGACCCCAAGAGTTGGAGTATAGATCGAGCGGGAGATTTGTGGTGACAGAGCAGCGGTTGAACCTGTTGCCTTATTCTTTGAAGCCTGTGGTCCGGAAGAGATGCTGTGCAATTTCTGGAGTCCAGCAATACCCTGATGTATTCCAAAGACTGAGCTGGGGTCGTGTTGGACTTCTCCCAGTTTATAGTAATTCTCAGGCATTGTGCTGTGAGGAGAGTGTAGTGCAGGGCTTCTTCCAGCAGACGCTTGGTGGGGGCGGTGAGGAGCCAGTCATCTAGATGAATCCTTGAAGTCGCAAGTCAGCGATAACCACTGCCATGCATTTGGTGAACACTCTGGGGGGCTGTAGAGAGACCAAAGGGCAGAGCTCGAAACTGGCAGTGACTGGCTCCTATGCGGAAGTGGAGGTATTTTCTTGAGCACTTGTCCATTTTTATGTGGTAATATGCATCTTGAAGATCTACACAGCACATCCAATCGTCTTCCTCCAGGAGAGGAAGGATAGACTGAACCGTGACCATCCAGAATTTCTCTGTTTTTACAAATTTGTTCAGCGTGCTGAGTTCCAGAATTGGTCTACAGTCCCCTGTCTTTTTTGGCACTAAAAAGAACCTAGAGTAAAAACCGGATCCTATCTGGTCTGGGGGGACCATCTGGATTACTCTTTTTTGTAGTAGCTTTTGGATATCGTGGGCTGCTGCTTCCCTTTGACTGGGTGGAACGTTGGGTAATACCCTGGATGAGGTTGGACAAAGATGGAAGGGGATGCGATAGCCTCTGGATATTATCCGTTGTACCCAAGAGTTGGTGGTTATATTTCACCAGGCAGTGGGGTACAAGGAAAAATGACCCCCAACCACTTCCAGAGGTGAGCTGTCGGGCAACGCTTCAGGAGGACTGATAGGGTTGGCCAGAGAAAGAATCTCTGGAACCCTGGTTTCACGGACCTCCTCTGCCCTGAAAGGGGCATCTTCCATTGGAGTTTCCCCCTCTGCCTCTAGGGGAGAACTCAGCACGTGAGTCATGGAAAGAGCCCTGTGATTTCTTGTGCCACATCTTCCCACTCCTGTGATTTTTGGAGTAGAATCATTGAGGAGTGGAATGTCTGACACCAATGGCAGATAGGGCCTTGCCATCTTGTTCACACCTTGCCAGCTTACCTTTAACTTTAGGGCCAAACAAAGAAGCGGCCTCGATGGGGGGCATTAATGAAGGAAGCCTTTAAGGAGTCCGCAAAGGCACATCCAGGCATGTTGTCTGATGACTATACCTGTGCCTGCCGCTCTAGCCGCTCCTTCCGTTGTGTGAAAAATAAGACATATGGAAGAATTGGAAATGGACTCTAGGGTGGCTATCTGAAAAGCTACATTGTCACGGACCTCATCGGAAACAGCTCCTGCCAAGGTTTCAGAGAGTTGGTTTATAAGATGCTTCTGAAGCCTCATAAAGTGTGCCAAATAGTTCAAAGACCTTACAGCGAAGGTCGATGAAGCAAACACATGCTTCCCTAGTCTGTCTATCATGCGGGATTCCTTGTTGGGCGGATGGACAGTTTGGCTCTCTTCTTCCAAATCTTTCTTAGCTGCAGCTGCCACCACCATGGCATCTACTGGAAGACCTCATGACCAATACTCAGCTGGGGGCGATAAGATTTTATCTGGACTCAGCAGTATCGCTTCCAGGGTGTCAGCGGCCTTCCATGCATCAGCTGGCGGGGTAACCCAAGAGGTAGGGGGCCAGGCACAAAAGGCCTGCAGGAATATGGATTCCTCAGAGGAAGGATTAAAGGACTTCCAGTCACCCCTCTGTCTAAGGATCTCAAGGATGTCACCAAAAGGCATCTCATCAGAGGGTCACCATGGGGACCCTTCCCCGTCATCAAAGTCCATATCTTCGGTCAAAGACTCCTCAGTGGAGTCCATGTGCTTCCTCTTGCATGAAGCTTTGTGGGGTACTTCCTCAGTGGGAGGTTCTGGGGAAGACTGTAAAGAGGGGATCTCCTGAGGGGGAGAAACCTGAGGCCCTTGTGCCCGGTGTTCGGTGGTTGTGGCTTGTGAGAGTTGCAGCACAGAGGGGGAGAGGGCTTCAACATGTGGGGTTTGCCAGCGGAGGCAAGTGCCCTCTCCATGGCCTGGAAGGCTGGCCCGCCCAAGGACGGATGGGAGCCTGGAACAGAGCAGGACAACCTCGGAACCGGGGTCACACCCTGCCCCGACGAACTGACCCCCAGACCAGGAGTCTCAAGAGGACTGTGAAGCATGAGAGAGGGAGAATTCCTGAAGGGTGCTATAGAAAAAATCGGTGTGGAACGAAGAATTCCCTCCCCCACGCCACAGCAACTGGCCTGAGAAGAGCCCGATGCCCAGTGCACCGAGGGCCACAAGGACGACTCCGGCTCCAAAGTGAGATCCACTATTGGGGTTGGAGGGAGGGATGCTGCTGTCGGATTAATGGGCTGTGATACCTGGGTGGAAGTCGAAGGAGGAGTGTATGTTGAGGTTTGAGGAGATATACATTCACCTGAAGGAGGGAACGTGGGTTTCGATGGTTGAGAGACCTCTGGCCACATGCAACTGGTCAACAAGCCACAACACATCTTGCTCAGAGAGGCTCCTGGTTGACCTCATAGAGAAACCTGAGGGCAATTCTAGCCTTTCTAGAAAAGGACTATATTGGCTACCAATGAATGGATCCAATGAAGGAGAGTACTTGGCCCTTGCTAATTCGAGAGGCGCAGAGCCCGGAACTGAGGATGTCTGCACCGAAGAGAATGGTGTCAAAGTAGTCTGCGCTGACGATATCAGCGCCATAGAAGTTGAAGGTGTCTGCACCGTAAAGGCAAGTGTCTGCACCGATGGGTACGGTGCCATCGAGGAAGGTGTCTGCACCGGTAACAATGACAGTGCCGAAAAGGACTGCACCGAAGAGCATGTTGGAGCCGTAGTTGTCTGCACCAGGAACTCCGGTGCCGGTGTTGATAAGGAGGACATGGCTGGAGCAAGAATCAACTGGGGCCATGCCGAGCCTGGAGCCAAAAGGGTCACAGGTTGTAGCGCCGAAGTAGTAGTAATTTTCACCTTCTTATGGGTTGACTCCCTATGATCTCCAGATTGAGATGAAGTGAGCGACCTCAATGAGGAAGAGGAAAAATGCCTCTTATGGGGTTTAGGAGGAGGGGGTGAGCCCTCCAACCCAGAGATAGCCTCACAGAAAGGAGATATGAGAAGACCTTTCAGGATTAACTTGTTCTTTCTCTTGTTAAGAGTCCTGGTCAAAAAATTTCTACAAATCATACACGGGGGATCCACAGTAAGTTGGGAGACATTCAAACAATAGACACATAAGTCATGGTCATTGGAAAGCGTTAACCTATGTCCGTAATCCTTACACTGTTTAAAACCAACACTACTTTTCTTATCCGACATAATGATGTGGAGAAGAACAACAGTATCAAGAAGAAGAGGAAAGGCTACCCAAAAGGGTAAGAAGAGAGAAGGAAGAAGGATTACCAATGATGGTAATAAAGAATTACTTCAAAAGTAAGAAAAGGGTCATAAAGGGAAATAGACTAAAGGGAGAGATTCTTAAAGATACGAGAGGGTAGAAGAATAATACAAGAAACTGTTTGAAAAACTTTAAAGTAGAAACAATATATAAAGTTTCAAAAAATTATACACTTAGCTGAAGAGAGTGGCTTGACATGGCTGTACAGCAATGCGGCAAACGAGATCTGAAGTAACAGGGAGCACAGCATTCTGGGTAGAACCTTGACTCGAGAGTTTTTGGCTGACGTGAGCTTGATATATGGCCGGTTTGGTTCCAAGGACGTAACCAATAACCCATCAGTCAGGAATGAATGAAGATTAACAACATCAGATTTTTTTGTTTTTGATGCCCAAGCATTTGGGTGCAGAGATAAGTGCCTCCTGACTGCCTCCAGAGGTGGGCAGTTGGGCAACCTTTCAGGAATGCTGAAAGGGTTTATCTGAATAGGAATCTTAAAAATCCTGGTTTTATGGGCCTCCCCTGCCACAAGAACAGCATCTTCCATTACTACTCTGCCTCTGGGGAATATCCCCATATGAATCTTGCAAAGGATTCTGGGACTTATGCAACCACATTTTCTTGCCTCCTCACTGATTCCTGGAAAAGGATCACTGAGGAGCAGAAAAGTGTATCCCTATGGCAGACAAAGGCTTGGCAAAGTTGCCCAAGCACATCCAGGCATGTCTCCTAATGGCTATGCCTGGACCAACCGCCCATAAGGTACCTTCAGCAGCATGGGAAATTAGCCTCATGGACACATTAGAGATGGATAAGAGAGTGGCCAGCTGTCAGGAAACCTTCTTGTAGTCCTCCACAGATATAGACTCCAACAGGGATCTGGAAAGCTCTTTAGTCAAATCCCGCAGTAGTTTAATGAAATGTACCAAGTAATTCAGAGACCATAAGGCAAAGGTCATTGAGGCAGAAAACGTGCTTCCCAAATCTGTCCAACACCCTGGACTCAAAGAGCTCTGCTCTGTCAGTTCCTTTTTTTGGCTGCTGCCACAACCATAGCATCAACAGGAACTACCTTGCTGCAGTGTGGCCTGCCCTTGGCAGGGGGGGGGGGGGGGGCAAGAAACTTATCAGGATGATGGGGAAAAAGAAGTTATGTACCTACCATAACATTCCATGTTAGTTGTCTTCATCTCGCCTTCTTTCTTGCTGGTTGGGGATCGGAGCCGATCTTCTGCTCTGACTCGGCCATCTTCTATAGCTCGAGAGCTCTTTACTGGCTCGAGGCTACCCCTTATCCCATGATGCCTAGCACTAGTTACCTAGATCTCATTTGTAATAGCTAACCCCAGACATAGCCAGAGAATCAACCTGTCCAAACAAACAGATTGAGCAAACCTGTCATACTCTCTCAGTCAGTAGAGGAAACAAACCAGAGAACACTCAGCCAATGAAACCAAAACTCCTCTCGATCCAATAGGACAGGGGGACGGAGGGTGGGATGCAAGAAAGAAGGCGAGATGAAGACAACTAACATGGAACGTTATGGTAGGTACATAACTTCTTTATGTTAAGTTGTCTATCTCGCCTTTGTTCTTGCTGGTTGGGACAGCATACCTAGCACCTACAATCCTGGGCAGCTCATTGGAACAGACTCTTCAGAACAGTGGAACCAAAGTTAGCTCTGCTCCTGTAGATCATATCTAGCTTGTAATGAGAAATAAAGGTATGAGGATTTGCCCTCGTAGCAGCTGCACAGATAGAATCCATGGGCAACCTAGATTGGAAGGCTACAGAGGTGGCCAAAGCCCTAGTAGAATGACCTTTTGGTTTGATAGGCAACTCTTTGTTTCTCAATTGATAAATGAAAGTAATAATGTAAGTCAACCACCTGGATAAGGTCACTTTGAAAACTGGGAGACCCTGTTTGCCTAGGGCGTAGGAAAGGAATAGTTGGTCCGACTTCCTTATATCCTTAGTCCTATGCAAGTAAAAACACAATTGTCTATGAATGTCCAATTGGTGTAATTTGTATTCTGCCTTGTTGGTGTGGTTAGGGAAAAACACAGGAAGGTGTATAGATTGGTTTAAATTGTTTTCTGAGCAAACTTTCGGAAGGAACGAGGGATTAGTCCTCAGAGCAACCCTGTCCTTATGAAAAACCAAGTATGGAGGATGAACACATAGTGCCTGAAGTTTAGAGACGCATCTGGCTGGAGTAATAGCTACCAGAAAAAGTGTTTTCCAAGATAGAAACTTAATGGAGCAGGATGCTGCAGGTTCAAAGGGGGGCATAATTAAGGAGGTTAGTACCAAATTAAGGTCCCAAGGAGGAGGGGGGTCTCTCACTGGAGGTCTAAGGAGGGTAGTCCCTTTTAAAAAGGCTTTACAGAGCTTATGAGACATAATGTTTGAATTAGACAACCCAACATGAAAGTTAGAAATGGCCACCAATTGAAACCTGATTGTAGCAGAAGTGGACCTACAATGAAAAAGTTGTGCTAGGAACTCCAAAATTTCGTGGACTGGGGCTGAAAAAGGATCTACGTTCCTAGCCTCTGCCCAACAAGAAAAACGTTTCCATTTGCTAGCATAAGTCTTTCTAGTTGTGGACTTGTGAGAGGAGACAATAATACCACACACGGCTGGGAAAATGCTGGGAAGCCTGGTTAAGGTTAGAAGTGGAGCAACTAAGCTGTGAGCTGGAGTGTTTGGAGGGATTGATGCAGCCCGCCTGATTGATGAATCAGTAGGTCTGGAATTGGATCCAGAGTCCAGGGCTGATCGAGAAGGTAATGGTGCAGGAATGGAAACCATATCTGTCGAAGCCAGTAGGGGGCAATGAGGATCATTTTGCAACCCAACGATATTGCTTTCTGTATGAGTTTCAGTATCAGGGGAAACGGAAGGACGGCATAAAGAAGTCCCTGAGGTCAATCGTGGACTACAGCGTCTCTGGGTGTGTGACCTGGAAGCGGAAGAAGGAAGAAGTAGTTGCTGCATTTGCTGTTGAAGGGGGTGGCAAAAAGATCGCAGCAAGGCTGTCCCCATTTGCGGAAGATCCGATCCTCAACTACCTGATTCAGAGACCACTCATGAGGCATGAGAATAGCTCTGCTGAGCCTGTCCGCTATGACGTTGGACCTCCCACGGATGTGCGTCGCAATCAGAAATCGTTCTGAAGAAATCGCCCACTGCCAGAGTCTGAGTGCTTCTCGACATAGGGGGTAGGACTTGGTTCCGCCCTGCTTGTTGATGTACCACACCACTGACATGTTGTCCGTTTGAATTGCAATGGTCCCAGAAGGGAGAGAGTCTTGAAGAGCTTGCAACGCTAGGAGCACGGCTCTCATTTCTAGGACGTTTATATGCAGGTGGTATTCGTGAGGCTGCCAAGTGCCTTGGACTGTCCTGCCCTGATAATGCCCCCACCACCCTATCAGGGAGGCGTCTGTGGTCACTGTGGCTACCGGAGAGGGCTGAATGAAGGGTCTGCCCTGAGTCACTAGTGGGGAGACCATCCACCAGGAAAGGTGCCTTTTGCATGCTTCTGTAATCATGATCGTGTGAGACATGGGCAGCTGTTGGAAAGACCACTGTGTGAACAGAAGCCACTGAAGGATCCTCATGTGAAAGCGGGCCAGTGGGATTAGAAGAATGGCTGCTGCCATGGAACCCAGAGTTTGAAGGACAAACCTGACTTGGATTCTTTTGCTCTGCATCAGAATTTGTACTTGCTGATGAATTGCAGATCCCCTTTCTGGCAGTAGCCTTACGGACATGTTCCTTGTGTCTAAGTCTGCAACTATGTAGGTGATAGAGTGACAGGGCAACAAGGCAGATTTTTCGAAGTTTATTGCAATGCCCAACTGGGAGAAGATTGTGATTGTGTAGTCCCTGGCTTGAAGAAGTTGATGCTGATAGTAGCAGTGATGAGCCAGTTGTCTAGATATGAAAACACCTGGAATCCTTGACGTCTTAGGTGAGCCGTGACCACTGCCATACATTTGGTGAACACCCTGGGGGCTGTGGTGAGACCAAAGGGCAGAGCTCTGAACTGGTAATGACTGGCTCCCAGCCGGAAGCGAAGGAATCTCCTGGAGCGCCTGTCCATTTTGATGTGGTAGTACGCATCCTGAAGATCTATGGAGCACATCCAATTGTCGTGACCCAGAAAGGGTAGAATGGACTGTAGTGTGACCATCCGAAACTTTGTTCTTTGAACAGACTTGTTTAGTCTGCTGAGATCCAGAATTGGTCTCCAGTCCCCTGTCTTTTTTGGAAACAAAAAGAATCTCGAGTAAGTTCCGGATCCATGTTGGTCTGCCGGGACTTCCTGGATGACTCTTTTTTTCTAGCAGTCTTGAAAATTCTATGACTGCTTGGTCCCTCAGATTGGGTGGAACATCTGGAAGGGATTTAATTGATGGTAAGGGGGGTTGAGAGAAGGGAATTTTGTAACCTCCGGATATAACTGACCGCACCCATCTGTCTTATGTTAAATTTAACCAGGCTTTTGGGTACAGTGAAAGTCTTACTACGACTGCCTCCAGAGGCGGGCAGCCGGGCAACCCTTCAGGGATGCTGAAAGGGCTTCTCAGAGAAGGATTCTCTGTTGCCCTGGTTCTGCGGACCCCCTCTGCCACGAGGGCAGCGTCTATTGTTGTTATTTCCCCCTCTGCCCCTGGAGGAAAAATCACTACGTGTGTCAGGCGAGTCTCCCTGGGATTTTTGGAACCACATTTTACCACTCTTCTGACCCTTCGGGTATGGTCTGGAAGGAGTGGAAAAATGGACTCCCACGGCAGAGAGAGTCTTGCCTTCTTGCTCACACCTAGTCAAAGTGTCTTTCAGCTGTGGTCCAAAAAGAATGGAACCATCAAAGGGGGTGTTGGTGAATGACGCTCTAAAGGGTTCCGCAAAGCTGCACAGCCGTATCCATGTATGTCTCCTAAGGGCCACGCCCGTACCTGCAGCTCTACTTGCACCATCGGCTGCATAAGAGATGAGCCTCATGGAGGAGTTGACTACAGAATTAAGGGTCGCCAGCTGGGAAGTCACTTTAGCTTGAGCCCCCTCAGCTGATGGATCTTGAAGGGTATCTCCGAGCTCTTTAAGGAGATCCCTCTGAAGCCGGGTAAAATGGCATAAGTAGCTCAGTGACCTCATAGAAAAGGTCGCTGAAGCAAACATCCGCTTCCCATATCTGTCCATGGTCCTAGACTCCTTGTTAGGAGGATGGACAGATGAAGAGGTTTCCGCTAACTCTTTTTTGGTGGCTGCTGCTACCACCATGGCATCAACAGGAACAGCTTTGTTAAGGAACTGCTTATCATGGGGTGCTGTGATAAACTTGCCAGGTCTCCTCGGAGTTGGTTCCACTGTATCCGGGGCTGACCAAGCCTTTCGGGCCACCATGGACATAAGTGGATCGAAAGGCAGAGAAACCCAGGAGGTGGAAGGTCGGGAACCGAACACATCCAGGAATACAGACTCATCCTCGGTAGGGGCTAGGGGATTCTAGTTCCCCCTCTGCTTAAGCATTTCAAGGATGTCCGAAAAGGAAACATCTTCAGAGGGGGATCTTGGGGACCCTTCCGAATCATCTAAGTCTGTATCCGAAGTGACAGACTCAGGGGAGTCAATGTGCTTCCTCTTGCACTTCTTCTTACGAGGGGGCTCCTCTGAATGTTCAGGGGAGGCCTCGGAAGAAGAGGAAACACCAAATGGGGTGCCCTGGAGCACCGGATCCCCACGCTTGGGGTCTGGAGGAGGAGCAGAGATTGGCACAGGCACTACAGGGGATGTAGCCGGTGGGGCCGATAGTGGAGCTGACTCAGTGGCCAGCACACTCCTCATGACATGGAAGGCATCCCTGCCACAATGCAGAGAAGGCTCCGGTTCCGAGGAAATCGGAATCCTTCTCCGCACTGAGGGAGACGGCTCCGAGGCCGATGTAGGAACCGAGCTCACCTGCACCGATGCTCTGAGAGGGAGAACGGGGTTGGACAAGGGTCCGATGCCACACGCCCCCTAGGAGCCAACGAGAGAACCCGGCACCCAGATCCCTCGACGGACGGCACCATCGAGGGAATTGGAGCCAACGATGGAGCCGAAGGAGATAAAGTTATCGGTTCCGACGGTTCCACTAATCAAACCCCAACGAACTCCGGCTCCAAGCTCAATGGAGACGGAGGAGGAACATCGATAGAAGTGGACGGAGCCGACACCTGTTGAGGAGGGCTGGACAACATTTTGGCAAGTGCCTGCAACTTTAGCAACCTACTGACCACTCTCTCCACATCGTGATCCGAGAGCCTAGAGGATTGAGAGGAGTGAGAAGATCTGTGACTGCGTTCGCTTTGCAGCAGGGGAGACCAAGGAGCCGAATGTATCGAATCCAGAGAAGGGGACCTCAGCCTCTTGTGGCTCCGCGAAGGCTCCGAAGTTTCTGATGAAGCTGACGGGGAGATAGTCTTATTGGTTCCAGCCGGAACCAAAGTAGCAGGTAAAGACTGAACCAAAGACGGCTTTGAACTTGCAGCCAACGATTTGGCAGATTTAGGGGATTTCATAGGCTGAGTCTTGGCCGGGGAATACTGGGGCTTTAAAAGGCCTCTAAGAATAAGCTTATTCTTACGCTCCTGCAGAACTCTTGGACTAAATGCATGGCAGATAGAACAAGAGTCCTGCAGATGCACAGCACCTAAACAATAGACGCAAGAAGTGTGCCCATCTGTCAGCAACATTTTCTGACAGCACGAGTCACACTTCTTGAACCCAGACACCTTGGATTCTTTGGACATCCTGTAACAGAAAAATACAACAATAACTACCAAACAAAATGAAATTAAAGAGAAAAACACAGTACAGTACAGACTAAAGCTAAAGTTTTTTTTTTTTTTTAAATAGGAAAGCCTCTAACTCAAACAGCTAGCCTATAAAGAAGATAGAAGGAAAGCCTCTAACTTAAACGGCTAACCTGGCAGGAATAAGGAGAAAGTGGGGGCAGAACTCTCTAAATTAAACGAGTTCTAAAGGGATGGGAAGGAATCTACAAATACACACTTACCAACACAACAAATATATGACTAACAACTAACAAAAATCCCTAGGAAAAGGACTATTTCTAGTAAAGAAGTTCTATAAATAAACTTTATACAAGCCTGAGCCAGAAAAACAACACCTCGCAGCTGAAGTGGCAAATGAGATCTGGGTAGCTAGCGCTAGGCATCATGGGATAAGGGGTAGCCTCGAGCCAGTAAACAGCTCTCGAGCTTTAGAAAATGGCCGAGTCGGAGCCGAGGATCAGCTCTGATCCTCAACCAGCAATGAAGGCGAGATAGACAACTTAACATTGGGTTTTACAGTATCTGGTTCCTTCCATGCTTGGCAAGAGACTAGATCTATAACCTCATCTGTCAGAGGAGTCACCCAAGACGTAGATGGGCCAGACCCAAATTCCACGTACATTGACTCCTCCATCCACCTTTTTGCTTGAGGATTTCTAAGATGTCTCCAAAGGAGATGTCAACTGGTGAAGATCAGGGGCACCCCTCTCCTTTATCGAAGTATGTCTCTTTGGTGAGAGACTTCTGAGGGAATTAAATATGTCTCCTCTGGCACTTTATCTCACAGGGAGCCACCTCATGGGATGGTCTGGGAAGGTATCTGAAGAGAAGGGAAAGTCATTGAGGGAGAATCTCTGGATGTTTGATGGGGCCGGTTGTCCCTGTGTGATAGGCCTGAGAGGATCAGAGCTCAGACCCAAAGGAGGAAGGTCTGTAGGATCCAAAGAGGAAAGAGTAGTCAAATCTCTTGGATGAGAGAAGACCCTCTCCACCACCTTGAAAGCAGAAGGACTTGAAGAAGCTGTAACTGGTCACACCGGAGCTGAATCTCCAGACACCACCATGCCCGAACCCATGCCTCGAAGTAGGAGTCAGACCTGAGCTGTCTAAAACTGAAGAGGCATAGACAGCTCCTATAACCTCAGAGTGAGAACCATTCCCGCGGACCCACTGATGCTTTGGCTCCAAGACTTGTCCTGGTCCAAACGAATCAGTTCAGTACAAGTCAGGGAAGCAGTTGGAGTTGAAGACCTAGATGTTTTTGGATCTGATGTTGACACGCTCAGGTTTCTCAGATCCGAAGGCTCCTAAATCACTGGTCAGATCGGAGAAATCACAGCGTGGGAAGTAGAAGGGAGGCTCATGGATCTGACGGAGATGAAGCCTGGATAACCCCCATCTGAAGTTGAGGAACTTCCTCATCATCCTATCCACTTCGGCTTCTGAAAGGCTTCTGGAGGACCTGATGCAGGAAGTGGTAGACTGGGGCCGAGACTCTCGCCTTGGTGTCTCCTGAAGGAAAGGAGAACGGAGCCAAAGAGAAAGAGGCTCCAGAGAGAACCCTCAGGACCTGGTCCCTGGAGACTTAGTAAAAGAAGTTGTCGGATCTGAGTATTTTTGCTTTGGATCCAAGGGAGTCGGATCCAATTTCTTTTGAATCTTAGAAGGATGCTCTGATGAAGGAGATGACTTAGGAGAATGGGCTGTAGACTGTTTTCTTGATTCTTTCACCTCTGAAGAGCCTTTGGATGATTTTGTGGGGATTTGAGCTCCTGGAGCAGAAGAAGAAAAAAGGTGTCAGCAAGCTGTTCAATCCAATACTCACTAACAGCCCTGGAATTAAAAGCTGCACAAATGAAGTTGTCAGTATTTAAGTGTGAAGCTCCCAGGCAATAGGCACACTCCCTGTGGGCATCAGAGTTAGGGATCTTGTGACAACAGGATGCATCAGTTTTTCTGGCATGATGAAGAACAAAGAAAGAGTCTTTCATTAACTACCAGCAATGGTAGACTAAACTGAACACCCCCTAGAGTGTAGGAAGGAAAGGTACCAGCAATGGTACTGACAGCTACCTTATGTAGAAGAGAAAAGGAGATGTAACAGGGAATATAGTATTTGAACCTAAAGCAACAGAAGGACACAAATAACTAGGTAAGGGAGGTAGATGAAGACAAATAAAGGAGCTTATGAGAAAAAAAAATTAAGGAACTGAACTCACAGAAAAAAGAATATGACACCCAAAAAGCTCTCTGAGAAGGAGCCGCATCTGTAGTTAGATGGTGGCAAATGATATCTGAGATATAGCAGGTTGACCACAGCATTATGGGTAGAGGGAGGAGCTCGAGAGTTGGATCCGAGAGTCTAGTAAAGGCAGTTAAGTTGGATCGGAGGCCGGATCCAATACCCAATAGTTGAGGAACAAATGAAAAGGACAACATCAGTTCATTCACTATGGAAGTTCAATGATACACTTCCTAAAAAGATATTACAGAAAGCATTTGACAAAATACCAACAAACAGGAGCAAAGAGGGAAACTTTATAGGTTCATAGGTTCATAGGTAGGTACTAGGCTATCTGCCTGAAGGCATTTATAAGCCTAGCCAGAATGTGTTGGCTTTCGCCACCCCCTTAGATTAGTTCCCTGTGCCGCTGTCCAGCACAGCCATTGAAGTGATCCCCGGGGTAAACTTTCTGTTTCCCATCCACTCGTCAAAGATTTTCTTGAAGAGGGTTAGCGAGGAGCTCTGCCTAATGTAGACTGGAATCTTATTCCAGAGCATGGGAAGACTCCTGGGACAGGAATCTATCCCTCCAGCACATCCTATTTATTGCTGTGGTGAGGTTTAGATCCCTAGAGCATATGGCTCAAGGGGATATGGTTTTCTTAAGGTGGAGCATGTCCATCAATTCTGGGTTGGACATGGCCTTGTATGTCAGGCAGAGATCACCTCTGAGTAGGTGGTATGCAACCGAGTACAGCTGGAATTTCTTCAGTCGAGCTGCATAGGGCATCTGCTTGAGGCCAGTGATCCTCTTGGTGAGGAACTTCTGTGGTCTTTCCAGTTGCTGCAGGTGTCTTGTAAGGTACATCCCAAATGGGGCATTGTACTCTATAATTGGTCTGATGAGTGATGCATAGGGGGGCACAATGACCTTTTTCAATCTGGATGCAAACCCTTTTGTGATTAGGTGGGCCACATAGAAGGATTTTCTAACTACTTTGGCAATGTGATTATCAAAAGAGAGGTTACTATCTACTTGGGTCCACAGATCCCTTATTACGTTTTCCATATTTAGGGGGCTACCACCTATATGGTAGTTTGTGGGTACTTTGTTTTTTCCAAAGGGGATGACTATGCATTGTTTGGCATTTAGCTTGAGGCCATGGTTTTGACACCAGGTATCTGTCTCAGTGAGACCCTATTGGAGGATGTCTGTGTCAGCCGGAGAGTCAATTATAGCCCCTAGTTTGCAGTCGTCTGGGAACTTGGTCAGCCATAGTCCTCCTGTGCTTGCCTGTACCTCTGAGAAGTATATGCCGAACAGGAGGGGTCCTAGGACTGAGCCCTGGGGAATGCCACTTGTAAGTGGTTTAGAGTCAGACCTAGCTCCTGCAACTCTTACCATGTGGGTTCTGTCCGTAAGCCAGTTGGCAACCCATCTCGTGACGTAGGGGTTTATGTTCAGGTGGGTGAGCTTGTCTATAATACCTGAGTTGGGAATGGTGTCGAAGGCCTTTGTGAGGTCTAGGTAGGCTGTGTGAACCACCTTTCCCTTGTCTATAGCCTTGGTAACTATCTCAAAGAAGTCCACCAGGTTTAGGAGGCATGATCTGCCCTTAACAAAGCTGAACTGGGTAGGGTCCAGTGTTTGGAGGTTTCCAATGTCTCTATTAATGAGATCCATGATGATGCGCTCCATAGCTTTGCAGACCAAGCTAGTCAGGCTTATAGGGCGATAGTTCCCGGGGTCCGTTGTGGCTCCACCTTTGTGGAGCAGAATATCTGTTGCTGTGCGTCACTCTGTGGGCACGTAGCCTGTGGAGAGGCTGAGTTTGAACAGTGTGTTTAGGTGAGGGGTTAGTTTGTCTTTGAGCTCGTGTAGGATGCAGCCTGGGTCACCGTCCGGTCCCATTGATGCTGTGTTTTTGGCTTTGGAGAGGGCTGTTTTAACCTGAGTGTCTGTGATTTCAGGGGCACTACATTCTTCTGGTATAGTTATGGGCCCTTTTGGAGGTAAGAGGGGGGTGAAGTTTGCACTGAACCTGTCTGCCAGGATGTTGGCTATATCGGTCGGTTCACTGTATTTTGTGCCATTCTGCACTAACTCCGAGCAGATCTAAGAATTGCCACTTAGATTCTTGACATAGCTAAAGAATGCCTTGTGGTTATCTTTGGAGTCCATGGCAATTTTTCTTTCGAAGCTAGCCTTGGATGATTTTATGAGGGAACGTAGTTTCTTGCTGATACTCATCAGGGATGTCTTCCCTTCTTGGGATTTTACTCTTTTCTGTACTGGTTTCCTCCTTCTATTGTATAGCTTGTTTATGGCAGGGGTCCATCAGACTGGTTTCCTTTTCTTGGAGGAGTGAGTCTTGGTTTTGTTTGGGATAGCACGATCCATGCACTCTTGTAGGTGCCCGTAGAGTGCATTAGTAAAGGATTTTGCAGCTTGGACTTTACATTTACAGTGATCTCTTCTCAAAGATCTGTTATTAGATTAACTGCTTTCTTGAATTTGCATACATCAAATTAGACTAATGCCACATTTCAATGAAGTTAAACTTGTTAATTATTGCAAATCAGCGGCAAGCTGCGGCTCACAGGACATTAGCAGTGTAAGTGAATACCAATGCCCCATTCAGTTTCAGTGAAGTTTGCAATTTTCCTGACACTGGCAGACAGTGGGGTAAGAGAATTTGTCTTTGTCTCCATTGTAGTGCAGTCTTGGACTTGGTATATTTAAAGATGTTAGGGTGTGGAGATGTAGGGGAGTTTGCCTCTATGCAAAAATAGTCTTTTATTCATTTGTAACTTGTACTTAGATTCAATGTAACCCTTTCAGTTTGTTTTTTTATGTTTAGTTGTGTCAATTTTTTGATGACACTGGACATCAGTGAAGTGATATAAATCCAGTACCTTACACAACTGTACTGTCTTCTTTAAGGAGCGACACTCCAACAGTAAATCATAACATTTGGGTAGATTCCCAATCAGTACTGGGTTACTCCCAGGAGGTACAGTAAGTAAAATAATTAACAAGAGATCATAGCATCACATATTGGTATCAGTTAACTAATGACATAGAAAATGCTGACGTGTGAATAAAAAAATTATTGATCTAATTACATCAAATCACAAAATAAATAAAAAAATAAAATAAAATTTAGTTTTATGCAGGAGCAAGCCCCCCTGCAACACACCCCACCTCCTGCTAATTATGTATAACAACTCCGATACTGCACAATAGTGGGGACTGGCCAAATTCCCAGTTCCCACTCTATCCTTATCTTGCACACAGCAGCAGCATTAAGAGAATTAAGTCTCTTAACCAGGCAAAATATGTTAAAAATGATGTTCTCATTTTCAAATGTTCACTCTTATGAACTGCAACCCCTGTACCACACTACTAGTCAATATCCTCTGCAGTACAAATACAGTTAATATTTATCTTGGAAAAGCAGTAAAAGTGGAAAGACTAATTCCTCCTGGTGCCAGTAACAAACGGTGATAAAGCTTTCTAAGGGCCAGACTTCCAAAATGACTGTGTACTGATCAATAGCTTAATCTCTCCCAGTGTGAAAACAGAAACTGAGAAAAAGGAGTGCAACTGAATCTGTTTTTTTGGTTAAAATTCAGTTGCTGGTTAGTAAGTACACTGCCTAGATGCCAGCAAAGAAGAAATTTGGAAACTAGAAAGAAAATCAACAAGAAAAGGTAAAGAGAAAACACCGTCTGGGAAGGATTCTGCAGCTGCTCAGCAAAAAGCAGTCAAAGCTTCAGCTTTAGTTAAACAGATGGCTTCCAGTAATTCAGAGGAAAAATAAATCATATGCAGTTAGAGGTGATTAAAATAACAATGAAGGAATATATCAACTCAAAAAAGTCTGGAAAAAAAAGAAGCTTTAACAAGCAGTATGGATGAACTGATAAAACTACAAAAATGGGAGGTTAAAATGAAGTAAAAAGCTGGCCGAGTATGTGGCTTCAAAGTAGAGTTAGAGGACAGAGCGTACAGAGAAAACCTGAGATTTTTTGCTGTACCAGAGAAATTGGAAGGAATGCACTGTATTAATTTTATGAAAGCTTCTTTCTTTCTTCTTCTTTCGCCTTTTCCCGGTTAGGGGTCGCCACAGCGGATCACCTGTTTCCATTTCTTCCTGTCCTCTGCATTTGCTCTGTCACACCAACCACCTGCATGTCCTCTCTCACCACATCCATAAACCTTATCTTAGGCCTTCCTCTTTTCCTGTTACCTGGTAGCTTCATCCTTAGCATCCTTTTCCCAATATACTCAGCATCCCTCCTCAGCACATGTCCAAACCAATGCAATCTCGCCTCTCTGGCTTTGTCTCCAACTGTCCAATCTGGGCTGACCCTCTAATATACTTATTCCTAATCCTGTCTACCCTCGTCACACCCAGTGCAAATCTTAACATCTTTAACTCTGCCACATCCAGCTCTGACTCCTGCCTTTTTGTCAATGTCACTGTGTCCAACCCATTTAACATAGCTGGTCTCGCTACCCTTTTGTAGACCTTCCCTTTCACTCTTACTGGTACTCGTCTGTCACAAATCACTCCTGACACTCTTCTCCACCCACTCCACCCTGCCTGTACTCTCTTCTTCACCTCTCTTCCACACTCACCATTACTCTGAACTGTTGATCCCAAGTATTTAAACTCATCCACCTTCGCCAACTCTACTCCTTGCATCCTCACCATTCCTCTATCCTCCCTTTCATTCACACACATATATTCCGTCTTAGTCCGGCTGACCTTCATTCCTCTCCTCTCTACAGCATATCTCCACCTCTCCAGGGTCTCCTCAACCTGTTCCCTACTCTCACTACATATCACAATGTCATCTGCAAACATCATAGTCCACAAATAAGAAATTGGACTGATGTTTCACAGCAGGATTTGTTCACTGAAAAAGCACATTGAGTGTATGCTCCAAACCTGGCCATGAGAAAGCAGCCAAGACCTATAATAGAAAAGACACAATCAAATCAGCAGAAAGAGGTAATCCTGACAAAACTGTGGCAGAAGGGCAAAGTATTCAAAATTGGAGACAGCAGAGTATTTGTTTAAAATGATTATTCACTGTACACCAAGCAGAAGAGAAAAAGAAGATGTCCTTCAAGGATGCATCTGCAGTCCTTACATATGGGTTGTCCTGCCTCAGGCAGCCCTTCGGTCGGCCGGATTCCAAAGTCTGGGTCCGGCGTCGGCTGATGTTGCCCCTTCCCCGATGTCAGAGCGCCTGGGGTATAAAAGCGTCAGCCGACGCCATTTTCCTCAGTCTTTCTTGCCGCGCGGTGCCCGAAGCAGAAGCAGTTCGCAAGTGCCGGTCGGCCAGCTCCTGTGATTTTAGCTACCGAAGTCTTCAAAAAAGCTAAGTACCCCGTTGGGGACTCTTTCTTGCCTCAGCCGATGTCAGATCAAACGGTTAAAGTTAATAATTGTTTAAATTGTGGGAAACAAATACCTCATAAGGATTTCCACTCTTACTGCTTACCTTGCCTAGGCCCAGACCACGACGTCTCGGCCTGTACAGCCTGTGCTTCTTTCAATAAACGCACTCTTAGGCGTCGGGCAGAGTTTGCAGAGGAATATTTTGGGCAGATTTACTGTTATAAAATTCCGTCGGAGCTTCCGACAGCTCATTTACCCAAAAAACGTAAGGAGAAGGACCGACACACGCGGTCCGCGGTTTCGGCCGACTCCATGCCCAGGCCTACCGCTAGTGTCTCGGTCTCTGCTGAAACCGAATCTCTACCAGTTCCGACCAACGACACCGCGCAGCCGGTACCTTTGGTACCGGAGGCCTCCACTGGGTCGGTCTTAGAATTACCGTCTGAAACCGGTGCTCCGGAGATATCCGACACCATTTCTGTAGATAAAACTACTCCAGCACGTGGGGCAGCCAGGCCTCCTGTATCCATGTCCATTAAGGCTTTTACTCGTGCTAAAGCTGCTAAACAGCCAAAATCTCTCCCTCCCAAGGCTATTCCTCAGGGATCCTCTACAGGTTCACAAATTTTGAGCTTAGCTGAGGACCTTATCTCCTTAATCAGGGGCTCTCAGCCACACCCAAACAGGGGCTCTCAACCACCTCCAGGCAAAAGGCCCAGGGTTGAGCAGACAGATCCCCAGTCCTCTGATGAGGCCTCAGATGACTCTGCCCTTTCAGATTACCAGGAGGAGGCCTTTCCAGCCTACGAGGATTCTGATGCAGAGGAATCTATTCCCTCAGCCTCCCCCCCTGAAGAGTTGTCCTTTGGGGAGACCCTTCACTCCATGAGAGAGCATTTCAAATGGCAAGGACAGGAATTCTCTGATTCCAGGAAGAGGTTAAGGACTTTTTTGCATTTACCTCAGCATAGACCTTTGGCTATTCCTCCTGTTTTAAATGTTATAGAAGATGTGTACTCTGAGTCTAGTATTTCCCCAGACTCCCTTCCTCCGGCTCATGTCAAACCCGACAGGTACTACAGGGTCCCGGACACACATCTATTCCTTTACAAGGGCCATTCGGCTGACCCAGAAACTATTTCCCAGGGGCCTAAAGGGGTTGCAACCACCACTACTAAGAACCCACTTCCTTCTGAAAGGGAATCCAGGGCTTTAGAGAGATGGGGTAAAAAAGTGTACACTTCTTCCACTCTTTCTATGAGAGCATTGAATTGTCAATTCCATATGATACAGTATCAAGAATATCTGTTAGATGAATTGCATAAAAAACTAACCTCACCTGAACCCCTAGATCGCAAGGCACTTCAGGATCTGGTGTATAACTCCCAGCACGTTAGCAACCATTTTTTACAGTGTGGTTATGATGCATTGGAAGCTTCATGTAGGTCAGCAATGACAGATGCAGTCATACGTAGACATGCTTGGCTGAAGGAACAAACACTGCCAGCTCATGTTAAAGCAAAGCTTCTGGATGCACCACTGGAAAAACAAAAGTTATTTGGTTCCACGGCTCAAGAGGTCTTAAAGAAATTTGAGGAAAAGGCTAAATCAGTACAGACAGTCAAAGATTTTCTCCACGTCCAACCACCAAGATTCAGAAGAAATTGGCCTTCTAAGAATTGGTCCTTTCCAGACACAGACAGATTTCAAAGAGGCAAAAACAGGCGTGCCAGAGGTAGAGGGCAAGCTAGAGGCTCCTACAGAGGACGTCAATGGCAGCCTCCTAACCAGAGAGGTAGTGCAGGACCTACAACTGCTGCACAAGGACAAACTCAATGACTTGACTTTGACCCCGCCAACCAGGGCTCAATTGGAAGCACCTTTGGGCGGAAAGCTATCTTTATTCTCAGAAAATTGGCACAGTATTACAAGGGACAAATGGACACTGCAAATAATAGACAAAGGATACAGATTCCATTTTCATACATTACCAAAAAGACAAGGCATGCCAAACCTGCCACCGAATCAAAGGGCAGAGGCTTTCAAGCAAATTTCCAACCTACTGCAAATGAAAGCTATAGAAAAGGTTCCTCTCACAGAACAAGGCCAAGGATTTTATTCCAGACTATTCCTTGTCCCAAGAAAAGAAAAGCAATGGAGGCCTATTCTGGATTTGTCCGCACTGAATACTTATCTCATTGTGCCAAAATTCAAAATGCTGACCCTACAGCAACTCCTTCCCATGCTGGGCAAGGGGTCCTGGCTGGTAACTCTAGACCTCAAGGAGGCATACCTGCATGTCCCTATCAGACAAAGTTGCAGAAGACACCTCAGATTTCTTGCAGGTTCAGAGCATTATCAATTCTCAGCATTGCCCTTTGGCTTATCTACTGCGCCCAGAGTATTCACGAAATGCCTGGCATCAGTAATTGCACACTGCAGACTTCAGGGGATTCAAATATACCCATACCTGGACGACTGCCTTATACAAGCGGACAGCCAACAAACATTGGTAAAACACTTGATTTATACCATCCACCTACTTCAGGCCTTGGGATACACAGTCAACATTCAGAAATCAAGACTTGTTCCATCCCAAAGAATAATTTTTCTGGGTGCAAAACTAGATACAACCACCCAAATGGCTTTTCTCACAGAAGAAAAACAAGAGCAACTACTGGATTATTTCAGAAATCTGACAAAACAAACCCAGCTGGCTGCAAGGAAAATCCTGCAGGCCCTGGGTTTCATGGCATCTTGCATTCTTCTGATTCCACAAGCAAGGCTGCATATGAGGAAACTACAATGGTACCTAAGGAATCTATGGTCTCAACACAGTCACAGCCTAGAAGCTTTGATCCCCCTCATTCCATGCCTTCAAAAGGAATTTCTGTGGTGGGCTCAAGCAAGCCAGTCAAACATGGGTCTGCCTTTCAGCAAACCAAATATCAGCCAAACCATTACAACAGACGCCTCAGACCATGGATGGGGAGCGCACATGGAGGGCAGATGCATTCAAGGACAATGGACACAAAAAGAATTGTGCCTGCACATAAACCAAAAGGAAATGCTGGCAGTGATACATTCAATCGAGGCCTTCGAACACTTCCTGCATCAAGGCCACCTGCTAATAAAGACAGACAATACCACAGTTATGTGGTACATAAACAAGCAAGGAGGTACCCATTCTTATCCTCTTTGCAGGCTGGCAATGAATCTTTGGGAACTTTCCCTAAAACTCAATATAGAGCTGCAATCCCAGTTTGTACCAGGAAAAGACAATGTACTGGCGGACAGCCTAAGCAGAAATATCATGGATCCACACGAATGGATGCTGCACCCAGACACCTTCCTTCAGATAACACAATCATGGGGAAGGCCGGACATAGATCTTTTTGCCTCCCACCACAACCATCAACTGAAGAAATTCTGCACAAGGACATACCATCCACAAGCATGGAAAGTGGACGCTCTCTCTGCTGGAATACTCTAACAGTATACGCATTCCCACCTCTTCCATTAATGACCAAGGTCTTACTGAAGATCAGGACAGAACAGCCAAAAGTGATTCTGATAGCTCTGGACTGGCCAAGGCAACACTGGTACCCACTGTTAAGGAGCATGTCACGCACAAAACCGTGGCCTCTACCACAATGGCCACTTCTTCTGACACAGCACAATTACAAAACTCTGCACTCCAGCCTAAAAACCTTGCAGCTGACAGCCTGGAAAATACCTTGACTCCTCGCCAGGATAAACTATCCAAGAGAGTAAAGGATATCATCATGGAAGCTCGGCGGCCTTCCACAAGAAAGGCATATTCAGCAAAATGGAAAAGATTTCGCACTTGGAACACCACAAGGGGCCAAGATCCGACAGTGATGAGCATTCCACATATCCTGGAATACTTGGCAGAAATGCTCCATAATGGCCTTTCTTACTCTTCCATAAAAATTCATGCTTCAGCAATTTCAGCAGAGTACAACACTGATCCACCTGTATTTTCTCATCCTCTGCTAAGGCAGTTTCTAAGAGGGATAAAAAACATCAACCCTCCAAGGAAACCACCAGTGCCTACATGGGACCTTAACTTCATGTTGGAAAAATTAACTCTACCTCCCTTTGAACCAGCAGCATCTTCAGAACTACAGTTCCTGTCTTGGAAGACTGCCTTCCTTCTGGCCATAACCTCAGCAAGAAGAGTATCTGAGTTACAGGCCCTCATGGCAGTACAACCATTTCTTATTTTTCATCAGGACAGAGTCTCATTGAGAACCAATCCTTCATTCATGCCAAAGGTGGTATCCAGGGTCTCACTGAACCAAGCTATTCACCTGCCTACCTTCTTTCCAAATCCACAAAACAAAGGAGAGAAACTTCTGCATACCCTGGACATTCACAGACAGTTGCACTACTACTTGAACAGAACTAAGACTTACAGGAAAAACTGACCAGCTCTTTGTAGCATATGCTGCTGGTGTACAAGGAAAAGCAATTTCAAACAGACAATTTCAAAATGGATAGGGAATTGCATTCTATTCTGTTACTCTTTTCATGGCAAAACTGTGCCAGCTAACATTAGACCTCATTCCATCAGAGCCACAGCCACCTCCACAGCCTTAAGAGGGGTGGCTACAAAGGACATTTTAGAAGCTGCTACATGGAGCTCCGTGCATACATTTTCCAAGCATTACAACTTACCTTTATATTCCAGATCCAGAGCAGGCTTTGCTACTGCAGTCCTGCAGGGCATTTTAGCTACACCATCCTTTTCTTAGGTCCTACCTCCCCCAGCTTGGCTATGGTATTCTACCCATATGTAAGGACTGTAGATGCATCCTTGAAGGACATAGTACAGTTTTGTACCTACCATAAATGTAGATGTCCGATAGGTATGCATCTGCAGTCAGGTTTTCCCTCCCTCCTACCCCTCTGTGGTATTCCTTGGGTACTTATCCCTCATTCTAGCTAGCTGGGGTTATCTGTTATGGTGTATTTGTTTTATATTGCTGTGCATGTTTGTAATTTTTGCATCTCTCCAAATTTAGCCTTCCTTAGAGGGCACCTGGCATCTGGGGCAAGAAAAACTGAGGAAAATGGCGTCGGCTGACGCTTTTATACCCCAGACGCTCTGACTTCGGGGAAGGGGCGACATCAGCCGACGCTGGACCCAGACTTTGGAATCCGGCCGACCGAAGGGCTGCCTGAGGCAGGACAACCCATATGTAAGGATTGCAGATGCATACCTATCGGACATCTACATTTATGGTAGGTACAAAACTGTACTTTATGTACTCACCATAACGTTCTATGTTTGTTGTCCATCTCACCAGTCATTCTTACTTGTTGGGTTCAGAGCCAACTCGGCCGCATACTATAGCCCAAAGTCTTTCACTGGGCTAGTGGCAGAATAGCTAACCCATCATGCATTGTGTAATTCCCCAGATCTTGTTTGCTGCTGCTCATAGTCATATGAGACCACTAGTCCTACCATAAAAGGTACCACAAGAAAGGAAAGGAAGAGAGAAAGATGAAAGAAAGAAGAAAGCCAGAGGAGCTCCTGTCCAAGGAAGAAATCCTCCAGGTTCTCTAGGAGCCTTAGGAAGGGGGGAGGTGGGGGGGGGGGTTGTAAGAATGAATGGCAAGATGGACAACAAACATGGAACGTTATGGTGAGTACATAACTTCTTTATGTTATGTTGTCCTAGCTCACCTTTATTCTTACTTGCTGGGACAGCTTTCCTAGCACCATATTTCCAGGGTGGCTCATGGGAGGACACTTTTCAGCACAGTGGAACCAAAAGAGACCCTGTCCCTGGAAGCCATATCCACCTTGTAATGAGTAATAAATGTGTGAGGTGTTGCACACATAGCAGCGGTACAAATGCTGTCTATTGATAGTCTAGTTGGGTAAGCAGATGACATTGCCATGGCCCTAAGTAGAATGGCCCTTGACTTTAGATGGTAGTTGTCTGTTGTAGGAATTATAAATAAATGTAATGCAATTTGACAGCCAGTTTGAGAGTGAAACTTTAGAGACTGGCATACCTTTCTTGGTGTCTGAAAATGAGATAAACAATTGATCAGATTTCTTGATATCTTTGGTTCTATGTAAACAGAAGTGAAGTTGTCTATGCACATCTAAATGGTGCAATTTATATTCTGCCTTGTTGCTATGATTAGGGAAGAAAACTGGCAGTTCGATAGAGTGGTTTAAATTACCTTGAGAACACACCTTAGGCAAAAAGGAAGGGTTCATACATACGGACACCCTATCCTTATGGAAGATTAAATAAGGGGGTTTGACTAATAGGGCTTGCAACTCTGAGACCCTTCTTGCAGAGGTGATAGCAACTAAGAAAATTGTCTTCCAAGACAGAAATTTGAGGTCACAAGATGATGAGGGTTCAAAAGGGGGCAAGGTCAGATAAGTTAGAACAAAATTCAAATCCCATGGCAAGAGTGGTTCTTTAATAGGGGGCCTCAACAAACAGGTACCCCAGAGAAAGGCCTTACACAACCTGTGTGACATCAAGCTAGAAATTCCATCTGCTATATGAAAGTTAGAGATAGCAGCTAATTGTACCTTGATGGTAGCTGCAGCAGAACCTTGCTGAAAGATCTCTGATAAGAACTCAAAGATAGAAGAGATCAGAGCAGAAAAGGGATTAATATTTTTACTCTGAGCCCAGAGTGAGAATCTTCTCTATTTGTTTAAGTATACCTTCCTAGTAGCAGCTTTGTGTGATGATGCTCAGATATGTTTAACTACTGGTGTGAAATTATGAAGCCTGACTAAGTTGGGAACTGAAACAGCAATGCTGTCAAATTGAGGGTTTGGAGGGAGGGGTGGAGAGTTCCTGACATATGAGTACGAAGGTCTGGAACTAGTTCCAGGGTCCCTCCTGTAGATGCGGCCAAAGGAAGGGAAACCAAATCTGACGAGGCCAGTATAGAGCAAGGAGTATCATCCTGCTTCCCAATGAGTAAGCTTTCTGAATGACTTGTGGAATTGGGGAAAAGGAGGGAAGGCATACAGAAGTACCGAGGGCCAATCGTGAACAAGAGCATCCCTGGGTGACTCCCCCACAGTGGGGATCAGAGGAAAATTGCTGCTGCATTTGGCATTCATGTGATTGGCAAATAGGTCACAGCAAGGCTGACCCCATCTCCGAAAATCTTTTCTGCTATCTCTTTCTTCAAGGACCACTCATGAGGCAACAGAATAGCTCTGATTAGCCTGTTTGCTATCACATTGGATTTCCCCGGGATGTGCGTTGCTACCAGAAAACGTTGGGAAGAGATTACCCACTGCCATACTCTGAGAGCTTCTCAGCAAAGGGGATAGGATTTGGTTCCTCCTTGTTTGTTTATGTACCAGATCACCGACCTATTGTCTGACTGAAATGCAATAGTTCCTAACGGAAGAGAGTCCTGAAGTGCTTGCAATGCCAAGAGCACTGCTCTCATCTCTAGGACACTGATGTGCAAATGGGTCTGGTAGTATTGCCAAGTGCCTTGGACTGTCTTTCCTAGATAATGCCCCCCCACCCTATCTGGGAGGCGTCTGTGGTCACTGTGGCCAGAGGTTGTTGTGGGGTAAAGGGTCGACCTGATGTGACATGACTAGAGAGGAGCCACCATCTCAGGTCCTTCTTGCAAGACTCTGTAAGAAGGATCTGGTGAGACATTGGAAGTTCTTGTAGAGACCACTGAGAAAGGAGGAGCCACTGGAGAATTCTTATGTGCATCCTGGCTAACGGAACCAGAGTTATAGTTGATGCCATCATACCTAGAACTTTCAGGACCGGTTTTACTTTTACTTTTCTCTTTGGCAGAAGATCGGAAATCTGTTGTCTGAGTACCACAACTCTTTCTGCAGGTAATTTTGCTATCAAGGGGATGGTGTCTAACTCTGCTCTTATAAAGGTAATATGTTGACAGGGCAACAAGTCAGATTTTTCTACATTTATTGTTATCCCTAACTGAGAACAAATGTTTAAGGTTTCGTCTCTCAACTGTTGAAGAAAATGCTTGGTGGTGGCAATCAGAAGCCAGTCGTCTAGATATGGAAACACTTGGAATCCTAACCGTCTCAAGTGAGCTGTGACTACTGGCATGCATTTGGTGAACACTCTGGGGGCTGTAGTGAGGCCAAAGGGCAGAGCTCGGAACCGATAATGACTGGCTCCCAGCCGGAAGCTCAGATGACTCCTTGATGCTCTGTCCATTTTTATGTGGCAGTGCACATCTTGGAGGTGTATTGAGCAAATCCAATCATCTTTCCCTAAAAAGGGAAGAACTGACTGCAGTGTCACCATTCAGAACTTGCACTTCTTTACAGATTTGTTTAGTTTGCTGAGATCCAAAATTAGTCTCCATTCCCTATTTTCTTTGGCACCAAAAATAATCTTGAGTAAGTTCTGAATCAGACTTGGTCTGCAGGGACTTCTTGGATGACTCTTTTGTTTAGCAACTTTTGAATCTCTAGAGTTGCCTGTTCCCTTAGACTGGGTGGAACATCCGGGATCCTTCTGAGTTGTGGAACGGGAAGGGAAAAGGGTATAGAGTAATCTCTGGATATTATACTCTGTACCCACTTGTCTTTTGTAATATTTCACCAGGCTTCTGGACACAGAGATAATCCTCCCCCCCCCCGACTGCCTCCAGAGTAGGACAGTCAGGCTTTCTTTCAGGAGCACTGAAAGGGTCGACCGCAAAACAAATCATGGTCACCCTGATTCTGCGGGCCCCCTCTGCCTCATGGATGGTGTCTACCATTATTTCTTCCACCTCTGTCCCTGGGGAAGGATTCACCACATGTGTCCAGAAAAACTACCTGAGATTTTTTGAACCACATTTTTCCACCCTTCTGGCCCTTAGCATAGGATCTGGAAGGTACGGAAGAACACACCCCAATGGCAGAGAGAGTTTTTCTTTCCTGCTCGCATCTGGTGAGTGTGTCCTTGACTTTAATTCCAAAGAGTGTGGAACCATCGAAAGGGGCACTGACAAAGGTAGACTTAAAAGGTTTCGCAAAGTTACACAAGCACATTCAGAAGTGTCTCCTTAAGGAAACTCCTGAACCTGCTGCCCTGCTCGCTCCATCCACTGTGTAGGAAATCAGTCTCATGGAGGAGTTAGCTATGGACTTTAAGGTGGATAGGTAGGGGGTCACTTTGGTCTGACACCACAGCAGCTAGTGAATCTTGTAGAGTATCTCCCAACTCCTTCAGGAGAGCTCTTTGCAGTTTGGTGAAGTGCATTAGATGGTTCAGCGATCAAAGAGTGAAAGTCGCTGATGAGAAAATTTGCTTCCCATATCTGTCCATCGTTCGAGATTCTTTATTTGGTGGATGAACAGATGACAATGCTTCAAAAAGTTCCTTCTTGGTGGCTGCTGCCACCACCATAGCATCTACAGGTACGCCTTTAGTAAGAAACTCCTTTTTTGTTGGTACCATTATAAATTTATTTGGTCTCCTAGGGACTGGTTCCATAGTGTCTGGGGACTCCCATTCCTTTCGACTAACCAACTCCATCAGTTCATTGAAGGGCGGAGACACCCAAGAGGCTGAAGGTTGAAATCCAAAGGCCTTCAGGTATACTGACTCCTCATCAGAAGGGTTAAGGGGCTCCCAGCTGCCTCTCTGGTTCAGGATTTCCAAGATACCTGCAAAGGAGATATCTTCAGAGGATGACCATGAGGACCCTTCTGACTCCTCGAGGTCAGTATCTGAGTTGATGGACTCATCAGGGGAGTCTATATGCTTCCTCTTACATGTCTTCTTCTGAGAAGCCTCCTCATAAGGGGACTCTTGGGAGGTTTTGGGAGAATGGGACTTGCCCAGGGGCCTACCGGAGACCCTGAATCTCTGCTGTCCTGAGGATAGGATAGTGTTGAGACCGACGCTGGTGCCCTGGGGGAGACTACCAGTACCCTTGTTTGGAGCTGTAGGAGAGGACTCCACACTCCTCATCAGCTTGAAAGCATGTTCTCCTGGCTCCAAAAATGCCTCCCATTCTGAAGAAAGGGAAGGAATCCCTGACTCCAAAGAGGTTGGCTCCAAGACCAATGTAGGAGCTGAACTCTCCCGCACTGAAGCCCCAAGGGGAAACTTGGGTTAGAGCATCACCCCCAGAGCTGACTGGAGAGCTTTGGCTCCTAGACACCTCGGACGGCAACGTGGGTGTCGGAGCAGACAATGGTTCCAAAATCTCCTGAAGGGGTCCTGGAACCGATGGTTCCACATCAATCAGTACTTGACACACTGGCTCCGAAGATCCAGCTTGGCTCTGAGGAGGAAGAGTCATGGATGAAAGAATCTTAGTTGGCTCTGGAGCCCATTGAGTCAGAGCCAAAAACAATTTAACCAGCGCTGGCTACTTCAGAAGTCTGCACACCACCCTATCCACATCATCATCTGATAATTTCCTAGTGGACCTGGAGGAAAGGGATGGTGAGCAAGATCTCTCCAAAATAGGGGATCTCAAAGTAGGGGAGACCGGTGATAACTCTGTGGACCGGCTCAGAAAGGTAGTCTCTCTTGGCTCTGAAGTCTGGGGAGCCGAAGGAGTTGACTCTTCCAGTTGAATGGTCTCTCTCGACTCCGATACCTGTGGAGCCAAAGAGACAGTTTTCTCTGAAGTTTTTGGTATCTTTAGAGGTGGCTCCGGATGAGCCGATGAAGAAGAAGAGGAGGATGGTCTCTTAGTAGGTTTTTCATCCCTAGAAGATGGTGACTTAAATTTGGAGAAGGTACTCTAGCCTTCCAAAGCTTCACCAAAAGAAGATTTTAGGAGCCCTTTAACAACACGCGTGTTCCTTCTTTCCTGAAGAATATGGGTGCTGAGGAAATGACAAAAGGTACAAGATTCCTGGAGGTGAATGGTCCCCAAACAATAAATACAGACACTGTGTCCATCAGTTAGGGGCATCTTTTTAGAGCATTTTTGGCACTTTTTAAATCCCGAGGGTTAGGCTCCTTCTCTTTAGTTTCTTTAGACATTGTGAGAAAGAAGCACAATACTAAAGCTATGAAAAAAAAAACATGATAACTAGATACAAATTTACCACACTCACTCTATATATATATATATATATATATATATATATATATATATTTTTTTTTTTAAATAGTCTGCTATAAAACAGAACACAGCAAAAAAAAAAAACAACATTTGGCAAAGAAATACAGCTAAGCCTTCTAATTTAAACGGGCGCTAGGCCCTCTAACTTAAACGGACCTAGCAGCTGTTGACAGGGAAGAAAAGGTTAAACCCTCTAAGAGAAGCAAGTATTTGGCTCTCTAATTTAAACGAGCCAAGAAACAGACCAGGAAACACACAACTAAACAGTGTTTAAGAACAACTAGACAAGAAAGACAAACAGGCCTTGTGATTAAGGCTACGGCCAACAAAGCAACAACACTGCAAAAATAGCACACGAGAACAACAAGAGATGAGAGAACTATCTAACGTAGCACTCTATGACTAATAATGCATAAACAGTTTACAAAGGTTCAAGAAATAAAAGTTTTTCAAAACTTAGCCACGGCCAAGGAGAAGAGCATCTGAACTCACTGAGTGGCAAACGAGATCTTGGGAATTATACAATGCATGATGGGATTGCTATTCTGCCACGAGCCAACTGAAAGAGTTTGGGCTATAGTATGTGACCGAGTCGGAGTCGAGGATCAGCTCTGAACCCAACAAGTAAGAATGAAGGTGAGATAGGGCAACATAACATGCAATTTTATCCCACCAGTCAGGGAATGTCAAGGGGTAGGTGTGAGATTCAAGATATATCCAGCTGTTTTCAGAGTATGTTCTTCCTGGAGAATCAAAGACATTTTTGATGCAGAACAGGCTAAGAAGGAAATAAAAAAGTTTATTCAAGAAAAAAATGAGCCAGCAAGCAGATGGGAACTCTGCTTCTCATTCTTCTGACAGTAAACTTCATACAGAGACTGAAAGTGAAACCTCTTCCAGAGTTTCAAGCAAAAAACACTTGACAGGCAGAAAAAAAGTACATGAGCTGACAAAAAGAATTTGCAGTACCTTGGACTTGAAGTGAAGCCTGGGGTTGGGAGATGAAGATGAACAAGAAGAAGACTAAAACACTAAAATTAGTGAATAAATGTGAGACTATAAAGCATCAATCACATTTGTGAAATTAGAAGTTATGTACTCACCATAACGTTCCATCTGAGTAGGTGTATTCATTTGTCTGCAACCTGTGGGTTATGGATCCGATATCGGATCCGAACCGGCATAGTTTTCCAGCTATGGATCCAAGCTCTCAGCTCCTCCCCTCACCCATAATGCCCTGCTCTACCCTCATGACCTCAGATCGAGTTTGCCAAAGCAACAATACCCTCAAAAGGGTAACAAGTAATATGCAGGAAACTGAAAGGCCAGGGGGATAGGAGGGCGGGATGGTTGCAGACAAATGAATACACCTACTCAGATGGAACGTTATGGTGAGTACATAACTTCTAAATCTGAAGTAGGATATTCATTTGTCTGCAACCTGTGGGACAGAGTCCCCAGCTACCTGAATCTTGGGCGGCCATCATGGAAGGATATTCCGGAGCACCGCGGAGCCAAAGGATGCTCTACCCCTAGATGCAAGATCCAACTTATAGTGAGAAATGAATGTATGAGATGAAGCCCACGTAGCTGCTGCACAAATATCATCTAGAGGAATCCTAGCCTTGAAGGCTGCTGAGGTAGATACTGACCGGGTTGAATGGGCATGAACACCCTCCGGTGCGGGCCTTCCTGACGCTTGATAAGCCAATAAAATGCACTGTGAAATCCAGCGGGACAGAGAAACTTTGGAAATTGGCTTGCCCAAATTGAATTTTGCAAAGGAAATAAACAGCTGGTCGGATTGCCTATGACCAGCTGTCCTGTTGAGATAAAATCTTAGTTGCCTGTGAACATCTAGTGAGTGTAGCCTATATTCACCTTTGTTTTCATACTTAGGGAAGAAAACAGGGAGGTTAATGGATTGATTGATGTTTGCTTCAGAAGCAATTTTAGGAAGGAAGGACGGGTTGGTCCTGAGGGAAACACGGTCCGGATAAAAAACCAAGTAAGGAGGTTTAGCTGATAAAGCTTGAAGTTCAGAAACTCTCTTGGCTGATGTAATGGCTACCAAAAAGGCTGTCTTGTAAGACAAGAATTTGAGGTCCACTGTAGCTGCGGGCTCGAAAGGGGGAGCGGTCAAGGCCTGTAGGACCAAAGAAAGGTCCCAAGGAGGAACTGCTTGCTTTATAGGGGGCCTGAGAAGGAAAGTACCCTTAAGAAAAGTTTTGCACAATTTGGCAGACATAAGAGGATTAGACTCTTGACCAATGTGATAGTGAGAAATTGCCGCCAGTTGAACTTTGACTGTGGAACTGCTGGCACCATCATTAAAGAGAGGTTAGAAAATCAAGCACTACGGGAGAGGAACCGTGAAGGGATCTAGGCCTTGCCGCTCCGCCCACACAGAGAAACGTTTCCATTTGCTTCGTAAACCTTTCTAGTGGATGGTTTATGAGCCGCCACCAAAATAGCCTTTACCGGTGAAGAAATACCGAGTCCTTATCAAGAGTGGAACTGGAGCAGCCAAGCGGTCAGCTTCAGGCTGTCCAGGTTCGGAGGAGGAATGCAGGATGGATGGGATATCAGATCCGAATGGGATCTAGAATCCAAGGAGGATTCACCGAGTGAGACCTTAGGAAGGGGAACCAGATCTGTCGAGGCCAGAACGGAGCAATGAGAATCATTCTGCAACCCACGCGAGAGGCTTTCTGAAGAACTTGCAGCATCAGAGGCAAGGGTGGATAGGCATACAGAAGACCGGGTGGCCAAGCATGCACCAGAGCGTCTCTTGGAGTACCTCCGGGAGGAGGTATTAGAGCGAAAAAACTGTCGCACTTGGTGTTTGAGGGAGAAGCAAAAAGATCGCATGAAGGGGTTCCCCACCGTGTGAATATGCGTTCCGCTACTTGACAATTGAGAGACCACTCGTAAGGGGTCAAAATGGTGCGACTGAGCTTGTCCGCTAGGATGTTGGACCGACCCGGAATGTGCGTTGCTATGAGAAAGCGATTGGTGGAGATTGCCCATTCCCAAACTCTCATGGCCTCTCGACAAAGAGGGTAAGACCTTGTTCCCCCTTGCTTGTTGATGTACCAGACAACAGACATATTGTCCGATTGAATCGCAATTGTTCCCAAGGGAAGAAAGTCCTGAAGTGCTAGCAACGCTAAGAGCACTGCTCTCATCTCTAGAACATTGATATGCAGTAAGGTCTCTGAATCGTTCCACGTGCCTTGGACTGTCCGGCCATAAAGTGCCCCCACCCGAGGCGGGAGGCGTCCGTGGTCACCGTGGCGAGAGGGAGAAGCACAAAATGGGCGACCCTCGTGGAGATCCGGGAGTGGAGCCACCACAAGAGGGACCGCTTGCAAGCCTTGCTGATCGCTATGGGATGATGCATGGGAGAGCAAGGTATGACCACTGTACTAAGAGCGTCCACTGTAGAATGCGCATATTGAGCCTGGCAAGAGGAAGAAGTGCTATCGACGAAGCCATGGACCCTAGAGCCCTCAGGACCAACTCCGCTGGAACAGAACATGAATGGAGAATGGCCCGCACCTGGAGCTGCAGATTTAGAACTCTGTCCGCAGTGAGGAAGGCTCGTAAACTCCTTGTGTCTAGTCTGGCCCCTATGAAATCTAAGAGCTGAGTGGGTGCCAGGTTGGACTTGTTTGTATTTATTGTGATGCCCAGAAATGGAGCAAGATGGAGAAAGGAGTCTCGCGCCGAGAGAAGTAGATGCCTTGTTGGGCGGTAAGGAGCCAGTCGTCCAGGTAGGGAAAGACCTGCACCCCTGAAGCCTCAGGTGGGCCGCTACCACTGCTAGTACTTTGGTAAACACCCTGGGGCTGTGGTGAGACCAAAGGGAAGGACCCGGAACTGGTAGTGACTGGCTCCCAGCCGGAAGCGGAGAAACCTCCTGGAGCGTCTGTCCATTAGGATGTGGTAGTACGCGTCCTTGAGATCTATCGAGCACATCCAGTGGCCTTCTCCCAGAAGGGGAGAATAGATTGTAGAGTGACCATTCGAATTTTTCTTTGGGGACTGCCAGATTCAAGAGAGAGGTCTAGGATTGGTCTTAGTTCCCCCGTCTTTTTTGGCACTAAAAAGAACCTGGAGTAGAACCCTGATCCGATCTGGTCGGGGGAACGGGCTGGATGGCTCTTTTCTCTAGCAGATGGCCAATTTCTGCCAAAGCGGCCTCCCTTTGACCGGGTGGTACGTCTGGGAGGGACTTCATCTTTGGAAGGTGAAGGAAAGGAATGCGATATCCCTTGGATATGATTTGGAGAACCCAGCGGTCCGATGTAATGGACTCCCATGCCGCTAGGTGCCCAGCGTCCCGACTGCCTCCAGAGTAGAGCAGTCGGGCAACCCTCAGGGTTGCTGCGCGGGCCGTTCAGAGAAAGGTTCCCTGGACCCGAAGTTTCTGGGAGCCCCTCTGCCTCTAGGGCGGCGTCCTCCCTGTCCTCCTCTGCCACGGAAGGACTGGTTGTCCGGAGCAGGCTGGGACTGCTGCGACTTCGGAACCACATCTTCTTCTGACCCTTTTGGTTCCTAGAATAGGGCCTCTGGGGTGCAGAGAAGCGGATTCCGACGGCAGACAGCGTCTTCCCGTCCTTCTCGCTCTGGGTCAACGTCTCGCGAACGGTCTTGCCAAACAGAGCAGAACCATCAAAGGGGGCGTTCGCAAACGACGCCTTGAAGGGCTCAGAAAAATCGCAGTGGCGGAGCCAGGCCTGACGTCTAGTGACCAGTCCTGTCCCCGCAGCTCTAGCGGCGCCCTCCGTAGCATGGGAGAGTAGCCGCATAGAAGTATTTGTGACTGACCTAAGAGTGGCCATTTTGGTGGAGTGCAGAGCTCTGTCCTCCTCCGAAATGGACTCAGGCATGCAGCGTACTCCTTAATAAGGTCTCGCTGCATCCGAATAACATGTGCCAAATAGTTCAGCGCCCTTACCGAGAAGGTCGCCGAACTGAACATCCGCTTCCCCAAGCGGTCCATCATCCGAGACTCCTTGCTCGGTGGGTGGACTGAGGGACTCTCCTGAGCCAGTTCCCTCTTTGTGGCCGCCGCCATCAACATGGCATCTACAGGAGGCCCCTTACTCCAATGGGTCCTGTCAGAAGGCGGGCTAAGGATTTTATCAGGTCTTTTGGGAATTGGCTCCACGGTGTCCGGTTCCTTCCACGCCCTGGTGGTAATAAGGTCCACCAGGGGTCGGCAGGGGACACCCAAGAGGTAGACGGGCCCGCTTCAATGCCTCCAAGAACACGGACTCGTCCGAAGAAGACTTGGGGCCGACCACCCCTGATACGGAGCATTTCCATGATGTCTCCAAGGAGACATCCTCGGGGTGACCGTGGGGAGCCTTCCCTTCCTCCAAGTCCGTGTCTTCAGTGAGAGACTCAGGGAGTCTATGTGCCTCCTTTGCGTATGCTTGCGAGGAGCCTCCTCTGGGGGCTGTCAGAGGAGTCCTCAGCAGCAATTTGCTCCATGGGAGCAACTTGGGGCACAGAAACGGGCTGTCCCAGGGGCCGGATGGTGGAAGCCTGGCCCAGTGCAGAGGGAGCGGACGGAGCCGAAGCAAGTGCCGGGGTCCGGAGACCCTCAACAGAGCCCTCTCCACTACATCAAAAGCCGAAGGGAGCCGACCTCGACCAAAGGATCCGACAATCGCTCCCCTCGGATCCGAAGAGTGGATCGGAGCCGGCGCCGGCACTCGGATCCGGGACAGTGCGCTCCGACACAGACGGCGCCGAAGGAGCACTGATCCCCGGATCCGGCTCGGATCCAGGCTCCGAGATCGGGTCCGACGCACTCGAAGGCATGGTCGGATCCGGTACCAAGTACTATCGGCTCCGACCTCCCCGGCCCGGCTGCTCGGCTCCAGTTGCTCGAACCCGGAAGCGGGTCGGAGAAGGAGCAATAGGCTTGAAAAGGGTGTTGAGCTCCCCGGAGGGGAGGCAAGAGCACTCCCATCTGCATCTGGGCCTGGATGAACCTTCGCATCATCCGGTCCAGATCAGCATCCGAAGGCTATGGGTAGATCTCGACGAGGCTACCGAGGTAGGCCTGGAATGCCTCCTCGATAGCCTCGACGGAGATCGGGTCTCCTCCTCCTCAGGACCCGGTGAGAAGCACACAGGTGACCGGAGCCGAGAAGGAGGAGACCGCACTAAGGAAGCCGGGAGAAGCCGCTTGGCTGGCGGGGCCGTAACAGCGGTCTCGGCCCGCCGCTTGTGGTGCTTCTTCCTCCGGTCCTTTTTAGATGCATCCCTCTCCTGTCCTGAAGCGGGAGTTTGAGTCCCAGGAGCAGGAGGGGGTGCTACAGAGGGAACAGCTGCAGCCGCAGGAGTCCCCGAAGGAGCGGGGGTCGGAGCCGAGTCCGGCGGTAAAAGACCCGCCAAGACCAGCTTGGACCTCCGCTCCCTCAGTGCCCTGGGGTTGAACCCTGCACAAATGGAACAACCAGATGTGAGGTGTTCAACCCCAAGACACTTAACACACCGAGTGTGGCCATCAGCCGGTGAGAGCTTATGGCCACACTCGGAGCATTTAGAGAAAATTGACTTAGGCTGTTCAGCCATAGTCACTAAAGCTAACCAAAAGTTACAGAAGTAACTTAAAACAATAAAGAAGCACACAGGCCTCACACACACTCTACGTACCAGCGAGGGGAGGGGATAAAATATACTACTGAAAATTAAATTAAGCTAAAAACAGTCAATAATAATAGGAAACCTACAACTTTCACACAAAAAAGGTTAAAGAAAGCAAAAATATTCTATTCTTGAACAAGAAAAAACCACTTAGCTGAGAGCTATGAGAACCACATCCAGTTACCAGCGCGGCAAACAAGATCTGAGGTCATGAGGGTAGAGCAGGGCATTATGGGTGAGGGGAGGAGCTGAGAGCTTGGATCCATAGCTGGAAAACTATGCCGGTTCGGATCCGATATCGGATCCATAACCCACAGGTTGCAGACAAATGAATATCCTACTTCAGATCATGAATTTACAAGAAAAAAAGACTGGACTTTTGGTGATTTTGTTAAACTTGTAGGTGAACTGCAAAGCATATTCCCACTTTGGGTCATTACCATTTAGAAGGGCATTACAAGAGGGAAGTCAAGTAACATTTATTATTAGTATTTCTATAAAACATTTGACTATATAAACTGCATGTTATATATAGTACAGCAATTTTGTGTAATGCGTAGTCAGGGGTATTTTAAATGTAACGGGAGTCTTTTCAGTGACAGCTGTATGTGTTAACTATATTAAAATACACAGATACTTGTATAGTTGTATGAAATAGAAAGCTTTACAGTACAACAAAAGAAGAAATCCTGGACAAAATCAACTTTAATGTCAAAAGGCTGTAATTTTTCGGTTGCATGGGTAGGGGTGGGCTGCAAAAGTGTACAGACTATACTGTATGTGGAATTAAGATATTTCTCTTATGTTTTCCAGGGTGAATGTCTAGATTAATGTTTAAACTATAAAGATATTTTTGTAAGCAAGGAGGCTTGAAAAATAAGTGATGAAAGCCATGCAAATGCCAAGTTTCTTACAGATGCAAAAATATTAGCTTTTTTTTTTTTTTTTTTTTACCATTAGCAAATGTTAAGTGGGAGTCAAGAAGTCTGCAACTGAAGTCAGTTGTAAATTTTGTCCTGAGTGAAATCTATAAGATTCATTGCTGACATCTTTTACAGAGAGACAAGCTGCCTGCCGATACAAGCAACTAATCATGAGAGTTCTGAGCATTCTTTTTGAGGGAAATGTAAAGGTAAAATGGCAAGGAATTCAGTAAAAAATAAAGTTTGAAATTATCAGATACCAGCCTTCCTAGCTGCCATAACTCATTCTCCTCCAATCATTTTTTGTAGTTAGATCCTGATGCCCTGTAAGCATCTAATATTGCCTATGAAAGCCATGAAAAATGCTAAGTTTCTTACATCTGTAAAGATATTAGCTTTTTTTTCTATTAGCAAATGCTGACTGCAAGTCAAGAAGCCTGCAGCAGAAGGCAGCTGTACATTTGGTTTTGAATGAAATTTACAAAGATTTATTGCTGAGTAATTTTCTACATACATAAGCTGTCTGCTGTCTTGAGAATTCTGAACATTATTTGCTGAGGGAAATACAAAATTTAAAGCTATGATAGAAAGCAGTTCAGGGAAAAAATAAAATTTGAAATTATGGGAAATGAATAAGAGATAACAGTCTCCCTATCAGCCGTAATAATTGAATGCATTTAATAGAACAGTGTATACTTTAGTTTTATTTAAGGATAACAGGTGCACTTTTTCTTGGGGCTAAAAGTTAATGTTTTCTGAAAGCCTGCAAGCTGTTTTTCACATCTGGGAGGGTAAAAGAGATAAGAAAATAGACAGCAATCAGTGTAAATGGGAACAAAGGTTATATCATGTGCTTTAGCAACGGTAACTGTAATTTAAGATTAGTAATGCCTGTGGTTGCAGCTGCCAACTTGGGGGGGGGGACTCTTCATATATGGACTGGAGAGTTAAATGCCATTTTTAAAGATGCACAGTTTTGTATGTTTGTTCTAGGTTAATAGAGGGTGGCAGTGTTTTGAAAATGTATTTAGTTTTTTGTTTGAGGGCTTTCATTAAAACAAAAAATCTTGAAAAATATGACACAAGTTCAAATGGAAATGAGAAGGACCAGCTATATAAAAGATTCAGCCTGACAAACATTAGTGTGTATATGTAACACAAAATCATAATGCCTACACTATCCAGATATTATCTTGGAAAGTAAATAGCATTGCAGGTTTAGATAAAAGGGAAATAATATTAAATTATAATAAGAAATGCAGAGTGCAAATAGAAATGCTGCAGGATATGCATTTGGAAAGAAATGGGCATGTGAATTTGACAAAGAAAGGATTTCAGGATGGACGTTCAGCAGAATATTAGGGACAAAGGAAAAGGGGAGTAATTATATCAATTGGTACAGGGGTTGTAATGGTGACACAAGAGGAAAAAAGACAATAATGGTAGATTTGTGGTAGTAAGGGGCTACTGGCAAGGAAGGAAGACTATGCTGATGTACATTTATATTCTACCAGAAACTGCTATTATGGAGCTTAAGAAATTTTTGAGAAGCAATCAGCTTTCAGCACATAATTACTTATAGGTGGGGACTACAACTTGATTTGCAATACTAAGGATCTATTGGGGGACCCAGAGGAGAAAATATAACAAAAGAGGGTAGATTTCTTAAGAAATTTATAAAAATACTTATAGTGGAAGATGTGAACTCATAGAGAATTTACATATTATTCCCAAAGGTACCCCAACTTGGCTAGATTAGGCAGAAATTATATTTCACAGGACTATCTGCATTTAATTGAAAGCTTTGACAGGCATCCAATAACTATTTCAGATCAGGCACCAATAAAAACTAAGATAAAAATGCAGTACGATGAAATAAAAATGAGCTGTTGGTGGTTTCCTACCTACCTGTTAAAAAAAACAATTAAAGGAACAGGTAGTAGAAATTATTCAAGAGTTATTAAGGAAGATGGAAATATCTTCAGAAGTTTTAGCTAATAAGGAAGGATAAAATGGAAAAATAATTTAAAAACATGATAGAAATAAAACAAAGAGAGAGATGGTTAAGGAGTAATATGAATTACTTAGAGTGGCTGACAAAGGTTAAACTACTGCAGAATAAGGATAATAGCAGAGAACAAGAAGAGGCACAAATGCAGAGTGCTAATGAGAAAATAAGGTAAGTACCTAGATAATATGCATGAGTTTAGAAAAACTGCTGCTAACAACTGCTTTATGATAATAACTCCAGAGCACAAAAGCTTTTAACACAATACCTCAGGCATTAGAAAGTAGAAAGGGATGTTGCTAAGTTGAGGGAAACTGTAATAGGAAATAAAACCAGAGATCCTGTAGAGGTATTAGAGACATTTCGGAAATTTTATGAAAATTTGTATAAAGAAGAGAAATTGGAAAATTAATAAAAACTACAAATGGAAATATTTATGGAAGACTTAAATATGTAACTTTAGAGGAAGAAGAGACAATTAACATTTAAGACAGGAGGAGATGAGATACAAACGGTGATGTATAACCAATCTGCAGGAAAGTCTCCAGGAATATATGGTATTCTGGTGGAAGCTTGGAAGCTAGGAGGGAAGAATGTGATAAAGCTCTGTACGGTTTTGTTTAACAGAATTTTAAAAGGAGGGGAAGCACCAACATCCTGGAGAAAAGCTGTGGTGACTGTAATACCTAAAGAGAGTAAAGACCCATCAGACCCAGCTTCATATAGGTCCATTTCTATTTTAAACCATGATTATAACGTGTTTGTGTCTATAATGGTTGAAAGCATGGCAAAGGTTTGCTAAAACTGATAGATAAACATTATCAGAAACATGATGATCTAGAGGGAAGCAGAATGTAAGAAAATACTGCTGCTGTTGGTGGGTCTTGATGTAGAGAAAGCATTTGATAGACTAAGCTGGGATTTTATGACTACAGCAATGGAAGCATTTGCTTTTCCTGATACAACAAGGTTAATTAGGATGATATATGAGGGATCAGAGGCAAAAATCAAATTGAGAAGGCCCCTCTCTGAAAAGCTGTGCCTAAATAGATGGACCAGGCAGGGGTGTTCTTGTTCCCTTTTGTTATGATATTTAGAGCCACTGGCAAAGAAAATAAGGGATTCAGAAATGTAAGGATATAATTAATATGGTAATCAAGAAAAGTTGGTCTTATTTAAAGACAATATTATTTTGTACATGATAAAAAAACAGAAAATGACATATTAGTGTTGTGGAACATTCTGAGACAGTTCCAAGTCTTTTCAAGATATAAAATTAATGAATGTAAAACAAAGACTATAGTTGTAAGCTATGTACCTAATTGTGAATTGGTTCAGCAATACACATATTTATGGGGACATGATAAAATGAAGTATTTAGTGGTATGGGTTAAAAAGGATTATGCTAGGGCATTTAAGGATACGTGGGAGGAGACTAAACAAAAGACAATACAATACTGAGAAAAAAGAAGTTCTTTTTTAAGGATATGGATAGCAAGAAACAACCAGTGAAAATGTTTTAGTTCCTTTAGTTTTATACACAGACCAGGCATATTTTTATCAACCAGAGGAGAAGTTGTGCACAATAATTAATAAAGAGCTGAAGGAATTTATTTCGGAAGGGAAGATGTCAAGTGGGATAAGTTGATCATTTGAACAGAACAAGCTGTTTTAGGACTATACCTGATATGAAGGGATATTTTAAAGAGTTACACAGTTAAGGCTCATTTAGAAAACACAAGCAGAAAGCTAGAATTCAAAGTGGAAAGGGATGGTGATGATGATGATGATACGGGGGGGTAAGAAATAACAAGAGAGAGCGTGGGATTCTGGATGCAGATCCTTAAGACGAATAACAACAGCTATAAAGAATATTATATTACAGTAGCTGAAAGTATTCTAAGAACTAATCCAACATGAAAATGGAGAATTTACTGATAATGATTAGGAATGCAGAGATTAAGCAAGAGGGTACTAGAATTTACTGCAGAAAAATGAGAAAGGTACCAAGGTACTGACAGCAAATAACTAGAGATGGAAAGGTAATGGAATGGGAAGAGACCAGGAAGACATATGGAATGCAGGCTAGAGAGTGCCTTCCCTATCAGGACTGATATCAGAGTATAGGCAAAGAGAAAGGGATCGCGGAATCCTAAGTGAAAGACCAACTCTGGCAGAGTTTTTAGTTAAATCTAGAATAAAAGCTGCTCCTAAAAAGGGTTTAATTAGTAGGGTATATAAAATATTGCAAGATAACTATAGTAACCAATCAGAGGAGGTCAGAAAAGATTGGGTAAGAGAGACTGGATAAGCAATTCACAAGGAACAATGGCAGGGCATATGTGTAGCTCCCAAATATGAAACAAAGTCTAGAGGATTTAGGATTTTTACTTGAAAGTGTGTGCATACGTATCTTTATACCCCAAGCTGACTCCACAGAATTTTTCCTCCAGTAGATGCCAAATGTCGGAGAAGTGATGGGGAAGAAATATATACCTGTAAGCATATGTTTTGGGAGTTTATTGAACTGACAGACTTTAAAAATTCCCTGCACAGTACTCTGTCAGAAATATTGGGTGAAGAAATGGGTGCAACCAAGGAAATTATTTTTTGAGCTGGGATACAGGATCTGAATTGTCTAGACACAGTAAGGTGGCTGTAAAAAAGTAATTACTAAATAATGGAAATCAAAGTTCAAAGCAGCAATATTCAAAGTATTCAGTGCTGTAACTGAGATAAAAAAATGGAACTGGAAATGGGATTGTTAGAAAAGGGTCAGAGAAAATTATATACAAAAACATGGAAACTGCAGGGACAAATCATGCAGAATAATGTTTTTGAGGAGAAGTGAAATTTAAAGGAAGACAGGAACTGAGCAATTTATGTAATGTTGGATCCATGATAGTTATACAAAAGAATACATGTGATGTACCATGTTTGTAACTGGTAATGTTACTGTGGTTTGTTTTCTTTTATATAAATGTATGTTTGCCTGTGTTTTAAGTGATAAATTCAATAAAGGTGTTAAAAATGTAATATGCATAGTGTGAGTAGGCCAGGATAGGGTGGGCAGTGGGGGGCACTCTATGGAGCTTTTTTGCTGCTTTCTACTAAGAGTAGACAAAAGCATACTCCTCAAGCCTCAACTCCCCAAAGCTCAAACCACTGACAAGAACTTCACAAAACACTGTTTTCAGTGTTTTTGCAGGGGTCAAAGCCCCTCTACACCCCCTAAATTATATAATCAGCTCCACAGACACACTGCAAGGTGGATGGGGGCAAACACTCGGAAATGGCTCTTAGTGCACACACAATTCCCTGATAATGCTTTTCACTGGAAAAGTCAACAATACTTCTTCTAGGCTGCCAATTTACCTAAGGCTGACCCTACTTGAAGTGTATATGTTTTATCTGTCCAGCATACTTGCTTCCCTTTGGAAAGACAATTTTCCAAGAATCAAAGAAGTACTAACAAAGGAAATTACAAGGTAGTATTAATTTTGCAGGGTTAACTTCAAAATCAGAATACAGATATTACATCTCCTTAGTATATTTTTAAAACAAATCAGACCAGTAGCTCCGAGTGTGACACCCCTGCATTGGCCCAGTAATCAAGGAACCTCAATCCTCACCACTAGCACCAGCGGGGGGCATGCACAATGGGCGGATGACAAGTACACACACAGCAGAGTACAATTTCCCTTAAGAGCACACAGAGATCACAGTCAATCTGGGGCTGGTTTCTCCCTCTTTCTCCATATCCCCAATAAGACTCCCCACTGGCACAGCTATAGAGTTGAGTCCTTAGCCAGGGTTCCAAGCCATCCTCCAACACTCTCTCTGTCCAACCAATGCTTTGTGCCCTGCTCAAGTAGCTGACACACGCATACTTTGAGATTTGATTTATATACAAGCATACACACACACACACACACACACACACACACACACACACACACATGGGAAAGGCTGGCACAACTTTACTAGTTATGCCCCCTTCTACCCAGACTATAAGGTAATTTCCACTGCCACCAACCCCTTCTTATCAGCTACTATAAGGCCCTATAAAGAGTGTCCAATTCTACTGTGTGATGTTACTATTATCCAAATGGTAGTTTTGACCAAGCTCCGGGCTATTTAGGAGTGCCCTAGACAGTGTCACCAAATACATATGCAAGTATTCTCAGAGCTTAAATATGTCTCACAAATATTAGCCACAAAGATTATTTTAGTAATAAATAATAAAAAAACAAGACACTACTCAGTACACAAACACAGTTACTTCAGAGTTTAAAATCACAAGAAATATTTAAAATACTGCAGGACAGTCTCAAGTAAATAAAGAAAACACCTAAACTAATCTTTACAATATACCTGTCTGAGTCTAAAAATAATTATTATGCCCTAAGAACTTACTTACAGAGAAAGCAAGTGCAGATGTGATAATGAGTGGATGTTTCCAAGTCCAAGACAACATGCAAAATGCACAGTCTCTCTCTCTGAGAGTTCATAAATTAATATCAAACATTACTGCCTGGCCAGCTTGCATGACATCACTCTTGGTCATCTGACTTTAATTCCCAGGCTAAACAGAAACTTAACAGAATTTTAACATCCCTGTGTGAGAAATACATATCTCTCAGATGTTTGCTCAGAAATGTGTCGCTGCTAGGAAGTCTTTAGATTTTAAACCTAGTAATTACTTTTCTTTCAAGACAACAGAAAAACTTCTAGCTCTAGACATTCTGTCTGCTACTGAACTGAAACTGAGAAAGAACATATTTTGTTTATGGCCCAGCTTTGCAAGTTAATCTATGTTCTAGCAGGGTATGCTGTGGTTACATTCTTGAAGCTCAGTACATAACCTACAGTTCTGCATAAATCATATCAATATTCACAAATAACATATAATTATTTATAAAATTCCAGATAGCTGGGCTGGGAGTGTCACAAAGAGCCACAGGACTAGAGCTCCAGTATTGGCGTTATTTGAATGGATCCCTTTCTAGCAGCTCTGAATGGCCAAAGATTGTGATACCACCAATGAAATTGGCAAAAATAATAGAAAGTTGCCACAACAGTGAAACGCTAGTAAATTAATCCACATGAACCCGGATAAAAATAAATAAACTTCAATAACATCAAACAACACCAGTATAAGAAGGTGACTGACTTTAATAACTGGCTCTGAATTTTATCCCAGTCCGTAGACTCTTTTCCTGTTTTGGTTTAAAAAGACTGTGTCTCTGGCTTCCTCCCCTTATGGAAATCTGACTTACAAAGTCTCTCCCTTCCCTCTTTCATCGCTATTATCCATTGTGTAAGCTATTTAAGTAATTTCCCACATATTGTTTTCCAAAGTGCCCACCCAGCAAACCTGCAAACCCATATTTTTCTTGAGTAAGCTTCCCTTACTATAGATTTTCTCCTGCTCATTTTCCCAGAGCCCCCATCTGCTTGGCTTGTTTGCCATACTCTGAGAGGGACCTGAATTAATCCTTCTTCACTCTTGGGCAGATAAGACATTTATTTTAGTAACAAAGAGAAAACAGAATGTGGTGCAGGCAAATGGTTCCACCAAACGATAAAAGCCAATGTACTGAAAAATATAGTAGAACCAAACCACAGCCAGTATCCAGAAAAAATAAACTTTTAATGGTGAGCGCTTTCGCGATAGGTTTTGCCACTTCATCAGTGTTTTGCACTTGTGTTAACTGTTTTAGAATGCTACTACTTCATTTGTTGATTTTGTCATTAAACCATTTTAAAGGTCCCTAATACGTGAAATTACCTTATCCAAGCAGTTTGTTTAAGTTGTTTTGTTGTAACATTACACTCTCAAGCAATCTTTTTTGCTGTTTTTACATTAAGAGGAATGGTATATTCCATCTAGTGGCTGTAGGTGGTGGCCTTGTCTATCTGAGTGAAAAAACACATAAGAAAGCTGTTAAGTGGGCTGTGGGTGGCACAGTGGTGCAGCGGTTAGCGTTGTCACCTCACAGCAAGAGGTTCTCCTGTTTGATTCTCAGCTGGGGTACCTTCTGTGCAGAGTCTGCATGTCCTCCCTGCATTCACGTGGATTTCCTTCACGTGCTCCGGTTTCCTCCCATATTCCAAAGACCTGTATATGCAGCATTTCTCCACAGGCCTCCAATGAAAATGGGCTCTCTCTCAATCGGATTTTCCCAGTAAACAAATGTTAAACTAAAATAAAAATGAAAAAGTGAAGTTGTTTTATTCATCAGAAGGCTTAGAAGTCAGTTACTTGTGTTTAAAGTGCGTGTGTTAATTTGGTGCTTTTGCATGCCCACTACTCAATTTGTAGTGGTGGTTAGCAGTGCCTTATATAGACACAAACAGTTAGAAATCAAATCATCCCTATGAAACCATCTCTGAAACTGTACCATTTACTTGGTAAGTGTAGAGCAGCTACTTAGCATGTTGTGCAGCACAGAGAGCTGTTAGTTTGTGTGTTGAGGGGCACTGCCCCTTGAATTTAGTATTATATAACCTAGTCTAGTCCCTAGCCCCAAAAGTACCCTTAGTCAGCCCATTATTAGCTCCTCAGGCTCTGTACCGCACCACATTGTAACATCTGGACAAAGCCAAAAATAATTGTGCAACAAAGAGCTAAAAATAGGGACAAGTTTTAAATATTGCTCTTATAAACATAGAAAATTTTTGGAATAAAGCATGTTCTGTTAGCATGCACTTTCTGAAGCATATGAAATCTGAAACTCAAATGTCTGTCATTATCTAGTTATTTCAAGCCTCTATGATTTGCCTGAAAACCAAAACTTTTAACAGCAGCAGACCAAAAATGTGAGGCAAAAATCTAGACAGCTGAGAGGTATGCACCCTAGTAGCTCACCATATAAAGGACCTGACATCATGGATATGCATTTTCCCAATTTCTCAGCAGCCAGTTTGGTGGATATGGGAATACATATTAAGATAATGTAACAGCTATCTAATGTTCATGGACAACCATTTTGTCCTTAAAGAAACAAACACAATATGTGAGGGATGTATATACATAATGCCTCTGGAAGCAAAACTCTCGCATACAAACACTCATAATAACAATTTGGTTGTCAGAGGCACATACACTACACTCACCATACATATATGCACCCCACACATAGACCTACTTATGCTGAGGCATTTAATTGCCAAAATTATCCTCAAAAAACCCAAATGCACTCAACAACCAGAAACAAAATGTAATACTGCATATACAGCCACGTGCAGTGAAGCCTTAACTACCTAGCCCATAAGGCAAGCCAATACACTATCCACGATACTAGTCATAGGGGACTCCATTGTGCAACATACTGATACCCATTCACCAGGGTGAATAAGCAGAAAATAATGGTCAGAAGTCTATCTGGGGCCAGGATCTGCCAAGTTCCACATGCACATAAGTCACTGCCCCACAGCTACTAGTATTTTATTTATTTATTTATTGGCATTTGTTTACCGGGAAAGTTCACTGGGCCAAAAGAACCCATTTTCAGTGGAGGCCTGGGGAGAAAAGCTCCACACAGCAGTTAGTATAACAGTACACAAAATTAAAAACAGTAGATACAAACAGCATTAACAAAGAGTATTATACAACAGTTGAAAATAAGTGTGTAAAAAAGAAGTTATGTACTCACCATAATGTTCCATGTTTGTTGTCCAGTATCTTGCCTTCAGTCTTGCTGGTTGGGTTCGGAGCAGAGACTCAGCTCCGACTCGGCCTATACTGAAGCTCGAGAGCTTCTACTGGCTCGACGCTCAGTCCTATCCCATGGTGCTTAGCGGCTGTTCCCCAGATCTCGTTTGAGGGAGAAAGGTTCATATGATATATTCAATATCCAAAAAAACAGAAGCAGCAAAACAAACTAAATAAATAAAAATGCTGGCAGGCAGAGTTTCACAGGCACAAATCACTCAGGTGATGATAAACCAAAGGTGTATTTAATGATAAAAATGCACAAGAAGAACAAATAAAATGTGAGCGCTTTCATTCAACAAGTGCTAACTTCATCAGACACCATTAAAATGCAAGACAACCATTTATATACATATAAAAAACACTCTGATTGGATAAGCAAAGAGAGGCAGCTAGCTAAGCAACACTGAGACAGAACATCAATTAATTCCTTGATGACTGTGTTACAGTTGAAACTGTTGCATCTTACATACAATTAAAACCTGTAATTAAAAGATAAATTATTAGTCTCATACTTGTGTCAATGAATGGTTATAAATAGAATAAAACTAAAATCAAAGTAATTTTTAAAATCTCATGTTAAATAGTCACATAATGCTAAAATGTTTCCCAAAGCAAAATACATACAAACGTGCATGTGCTTAACAAATGTTTTGAGATATTTTGTTCCTTTCTAGGGCTTTTAATTTCAATACAGGAGAGATGGATGTCCTGTCATTTATCCTTGGCCATCTATCTGCCTGTAGTAAGATTTGCCACCTTAACTCCTTTAATTCTAACTGAAGTTCCCAAGGCTTTTTGTCACTGATGTCTACATGGTCCTATTGCCATAAATGTGAAATTGTGGCCAGTGTTGTCTTGAATATGCCTCGCTAATGCATTGTTAATATTATTCTTTCATATGGCATAGTTGTGTTCATAAATTCTGGAGTTAAATTTCCTTTCTGTTTTGCCTACATAAAATGCTAGGCATTGGTCACATGTAGCCATGTAGACCACTGCCTTGGAGTGACAGTTATATTTACCTTATACATAGTGGTCTATACCATTCACTGTAAATTTGCTGCCCGATTTCACCTTGTGGCACCAGTTACAAGACTCACATTTGTACATCCCTACATGTCCTGTTCTAGTGTAGTTAGAACCTTTCCTAAGAAGGTCTTTTAAGTTTGAGACCCTTCTGTATGTAACTATAGGTCTTTCTCCTATTTGTGCCCTGATGTCCAAGTCGCCCATTAAAATGTCCCAGTTCTTATAAAAAATGGACATCAAGTGGTATGAGTCAGAGTTGAATGTAAGCACCATAGATCTACAAAAAGTACTTTTTTCCAACTCAGGTCTCCCCTCTTTAACTTCAGAGGGGCTGTTGTCCAGTGTGTTTTCCCCAACTGTGGGCTTAAAATGCCCTACTCTTCTTTTACCTATCACTTCCTGCATAAGCTCATTAAGCAAATCTGCTAGGTACTCCCTCCTCAAGAACATAATTTTTAAGTTGTCGCAGTCTATAAGAAAATATTATTCTCTGGAGATCATACTGGCTGCTCGAACTAATTGCCCTTTAACTACTGACCTCTTTTGATGCTTAGGGTGGGAGCTAGTGTAATGCAGAAACGAGTTTGAGTAGGTCTCTCTCCTATGGACCCTAGTAGCATAATTTTCATTATGTGTGTCTTTGTATAAGTGGACATCAAGGTAATTCATATGATCCAGGTTAATCACCCAAGTGAACTGCAGGAATGTAGTGGTGGTGTTAAGGTATCTCAAAAACTCTTCCAAATCAAACAGTGACCCATTCCATATCAAGCTGATATCATCTTGGTATCTATAATACAGTTTGACCTTAGAATAGAACTGAGACTGAAATACATAATTTCTTTCCCAATATGCCATTACCATGTTCACGAATGCCCCACCACACGCTGAACCCATTGCCACTCCTATGGTCTGCAAAAAGTACCTGCCATTAAATGAGAAATAGTTGTTTCTTAAAACAATTTCTAATAATTCCAAAATTAGATTATTTTTCTCCTGGTTAACTTTGTATAACAACAGTAGGTCACCCATTCACTCGAGACCAATTTCTTGTGGGATGACCATGTACAGCTCTTTTACATCTATAGTGACCATGATGTCACTTGCGTCATACCTTGTTTTGTTCACTTGTTCTAAAAAAGCCCAGGAGTCTTTACAAATTTGGCTTTCATTACACAATATTTTCTTTAGCTCATGGTCTAAAAATTGGGCACAAGCAGTGGTAATGGAGTGTCTTCCATCCACTAAGGGCCTCATAGGTGGATCTGAGAGGCTCTTGTGGATCTTGGGAATACCAAAGAACACTGGTATCCTTGGGCTAATGATGTTAAGATAATTATGTAAGGAAAGGTCAATTCTTCTTTCTAGAAATATGTCACTGAGTTGGCTGTAGATTTTTCTGTATGCTGCATTTAATTCATTAAGAGACACTTCCGTGCAATTTTCTGTGTCTAACATAGCCAACATTTTGTCACTGCATGTGGAAGAGTCCATGATTACAACCCCTCCCTCTTTGTCAGGTTTCATAACCCTGACGTCATGTTCTTGCAGTTCCAATAAACAATCATGTTCACTTTGGTTCATGTTATGAAGTGTTTGAGCTGGCCTGTATTTGTTCTTATTTAGATTATACAGATCTAGTTCGCAAACTTTTTCATACATTGCTAGTTTTGGGTGCAAAGGGGGGTTGTAAGTAGAACTGATCTTAAAAATGCTGTCTTCACTGACATTAGTTTGGGAGGTAGTACCATGTAGTAAAGTCAAATTCAACTTTCTTTAAAAAGAAGTTATGTACTCACCATAACGTTCCATGTTTGTAGTCCATCTCGCCCTTCATTCTTACACATGGGTTTGGAGCCGATCCTCAGCTCCAACTCGGCCTATTTACAAGCTCGAAGTCTTCTAGTTGGCTCATGGCTAGGTAGGTATCCCATGGTGCAACAGAACAATCCCCAGATCTTGTTTGCTGCTAACTAAGAGAAATAATAACAAACATACAGAAAGAACCCAATAATAAAAGGTCTCCAGTGAATAATAACAATATTTTTCTGTCTCCAGGTACTTCCAGGATGGGGGTAGGAGGGTGGGTTCGTAAGAATGAAGGGCGAGATGGACTACAAACATGGAACATTATGTGAGTACAGAACTTCTTTATGTTCTGTAGTCCTATCTCACCTTCATTCTTACACATGGGACAGCGTCCCTAGCACCTTATTCTTGGGTGGCTCAAGGAAAAGTACTCCTGAGTATCGTGGAACCAAAGGATGCTCTACCCCTGGAGGTTAAATCCAATTTGTAATGAGTAATAAATGTGTGAGGGGTAGCCCAAATTGCTGCTGCACAGATATTATCAAGTGGGACCCTGGCTTGAAAGGCTGCAGTGGTAGACTGAGATCTCACAGAATGAGCCTTAATTTTGAAAGGTAACGGCTTACCATCAAAGAATAAATGTAAGCTGTACAGCTAGATATCCAATTTGAGAGGGTCACTTTGGAAAATGGTAGACCTGATCTGGATTCGGAGAAGGAAATAAATAATTGATCTGACTTCCTGAATTCCTTAGTCCGGTTCAAATAAAAACGTAATTCTCTATGAACATGCAACTGATGAAACCTATATTCTGCTGCATTGGAATGATTAGGGAAGAAAAACGGAAGTTCTATGGATTGGTTAAAGGTGCTACGGGAACAGACCTTGGGGACAAAGGATGTATTAGTATGAACAGATACTCTGTCTTTGTGAAATATCAGATAAGGGGGTTTGACAGACAGTGCCTGTAACTCTGACACTCATCTAGCAGATGTGATTGCCACCAGAAACAAAGTTTTCCAAGACAGAAATTTCAAAGGCGATGAATGAGAAGGCTCAAAGGGTGGAGAAATTAATTTGGATAGCACAAAATTCAAGTCCCATGACGCAACCGGTTCCTGAAATGGGGGTCTTAACAAAGTGGCACATTTGAGGAAGGTTTTGCACAGCCTATGTGACATCAGATTAGAATCTTGTCTGCCTAGATGAAAATTAGAAATCACTGCCAATTGAACCCTGATTGTGGCAGCTGCAGATCCCTGGTGGAAAAGTTCAGACAGAAATTCCAAAACCACCGGAATGGAAGCGGTATAAGGGTCAACATTCTTTTTCTCAGCCCAGATAGAGAATCTCCTCCATTTACTGGAATATAATTTCCTAGTGGAGGGTTTATGAGAGGATGTTAGGATATGAGTCACGGAGGGTGAGAAGTCGTGAAGCCTGACTAAGGATGGAAATGGAGCAGCCAAGCTGTCAAATTGAGGGTGTGTAATGTGGGATGAAGCAAACCTGACATGTGCGTTAACAGATCTGCCACTGGGTCCAGAATCCATGGATCGTCTAGGAGAAGAGGCCTGAGAAAGGGGAACCAAACCTGATGAGGCCAGTAAGGAGCAATGAGGATCAGTTTGCTTCCCAGCTGTTTCGCTTTCTGAATAACCTTGGATATGAGAGAAAAGGGAGGGAAGGCATAAACAACAAGTGAACAAGTGCGTCTCTTGGTGACTCCCTAGGAGGGGGGATGAGGGAGAAATAGCTACTGCATTTGGCATTGATTGGGCTGGCAAAGTGATCGCAGCAAGGCTTTCTCCATTTGTGGAAAATCTGCTCCACTATTTCCTGTTTCAGAGACCACTCATGAGGCATCAAAATTGCCCAGCTGAGTTTGTCAGCTATCATGTTGGTTGTCCCTGAGATGTGCGTTGCCACTACAAAACGCTGGGAAGATATTGCCCATTTCCAAATTCTAATGGCCTCTCGACAGAGTGGGTATGATCTGGTTCCACCTTGTTTGTTGATATACCATACTATTGAGATGTTGCCTTATTGCATTGCAATCATCCCAAGAGGAAGAAGGTCATGAAGTGTTTACAACGCCAGGAGCACCCCCCCCCTCATCTCTAGAACACTGATATGCAGGTGAGCCTTGAGATCTTGCCATGTGCCTTAGACAGTCCTGCCTAGATAATGCCCCCCCCCACCCTATCTGTGAGGCATCCATGGTCACAGTGGCAACGGGTTGGCGAGGGACAAATGGAATGCCCGTGGTTAACTGGTTGGGTTGAGTCCACCAACTGAGGTCCTTCTTGCAAGAGTCTGTCAGCAGTATGTGATGAGTTAATGGTAGATGTTGAAAGGACCACTGGGATGACAGTGGCCACAGAAGAATCCGCATGTGCAGTCTGGCTAGTGGGACTAGTAGTATGGTAGAAGCCATAGTCCCTAGAAGCTTCAGAACAGTCTTGGCCTTGACTTTTCATTGGGGGAGAAGACGGTGAATTTGAAGAACCAGATTCTGTGCTCTTTCTACTGGAAGACGAGCCAACATAGCTACTGTGTCTATTTCTACACCTATAAAAATCATAAATTGAGAGGGAAATAAGGCAGATTTTTCCCAATTGATAGTAATCCTCAACTGCGCACAAAGTTGAATGGTAGTATCCCTAGTCTGAAGAAGTAGATGCCTGGTGGGGGCGGTCAGGAGCCAGTTGTCCAGATACGGAAACACCTGGAATCCTAGACATCTCAGGTGAGCTGTCACTACTGCCATACACTTGGCGAACACCCTGGAGGCAGAGCACGAAACTGGTAGTGACTGGCTCCCAGCCGGAAGAGTAGATGACTCCTCGATGCCCTGTCCATTTTTATGTGGTAGTAAGCGTCTTGGAGGTCTACTGAGCACATCCAAGTGTCTTTCCCTTGTAACGGGAGTATAGACTGCAGTGTCAACATCCAGAACTTGTCCTTTACAGATTCATTAAATTTGCTGAGGTCCAAGATGGGCCTCCAGTCCCCTGTACGCTTTGGCACTAAAAGAAATCGGGAGTAAGTTCCGGATCCAATTTGGTCTGTGGGGACGGTTTGGATGATTCTTTTTGCCAGCATCTTGTTGACCTCCACAGCTGCCTGATCCCTGTGATTGGGTGGAACATCCGGGATCATCTTGGTAACATGAGGTGGCAGAGAAAAGGGTATGACATAACCTCTGGTGATAATTCTTTGTACCCATCTGTCTTGAGTTATACTTAGCCAGGCTTCCGGATACAAAGAAATGTGACCCCCGACTGGCTCCAGAGAAGCACAGTCGGGTCCCACATCAGGAGCACTGGTAGGGCCGGCCCCGAAACGAACCGTGGCCTCCATAGTTTGCGGTCCGCCCCTGCCTCTAGGGTGACGTCTACCATTTCCTCCTCCTCCTCTGCCTCTGAAGAAGGAGTCACCCTGAGCATCCTGGAAAAACCTCTGGGACTTCTTGAACCACATTTTACCACCCCTCTGACCCTTAGAGTATGGTCTAGATGGGATGGTAAAACATACTCCCATGGTAGAGAGTGTTTTCCCTTCTTGCTCGCACCGGCTGAGTGTGTCCTTTACCTTAGGTCCAAACAATGAAGAACCATCGAAGGAGGTGTTGGTAAAGGTAGACTTGAACATTTCCGCAAAATTACACAAGTACATCCAGGAATGACACCTTAGGGGAAATTCCTGAATCCACTGCTCTACTCGCTCCATCGGCTGCATACGAGATAAGCCTCATGGACAAGTTGACAATAGAGTGAATGTACCTTGAAGAGAATCTCCTAACTCCTTAAGGAGATCTCTCTGAAGCCTTGTGAAGTGTGTAAGGTAGTTCAGTGATTTAAGAGTAAATGCCGCTGATGAAATGATATGCTTCCTGTATCTCTCCATCATTCGAGATTCTTTATTTGGCAGATGGACAGAAGAAGAAGTTTCCACTAACTCCTTCTTAGTGGCTGCCGCCACTCCCATGGCATCTATGGGAACACCCTTAGACAAAAATTCCTTTTCCCTGGGCGCAGATAGAAATTTATTTGGTCTCCTGTGGACTGGCTCCACGGCATCAGGAGTATCCCACACCTTCCGACTAACGAGCTCCATCAGTTCGTCGAAAGGTGGAGACACACAAGAGGCTGAAGGTTGAGACCAGAAAGCCTTCAGGTACACCGACTCCTCATCAGAAGGGGTGACAGTGGGCCAGCCGCACCTCTGCTTAAGGATTTCCAGGATGTCTATGAAGGAGACACCATCAGAGAACGACTTGGGGGACCCTTATGACTCCTTGAGGTCAGTGTCCGAGGTAAGAGACTCATCGTGGGAGTCTACATGCTTCCTCTTGCATGTTCTCTTCCATGAAGGCTCCTTGGAAGGATATTCCGGGGTGGTCTCAGAAGAATGGGGGCCACCAGCCGGTGGCTCCTGAGGCTGCAGGTATCTGCTGTCCAGAGAGGGAGTAGGAGCTGAGACAGAAGTAGGTGCCCTAGGGGGGAGAGTGTTGGTACCCCTGGTAGGAACTGATGATCAGGACAGCACACTCCTCATCATCTCGAATGCTGACCTCTCCGGCTCCGAAGACCTCCCCGGCTCCCAAGTGACCAAGGATGTCATTGGCTCCAGAGCCATCAGCTCCAAGACAGATGTAGGGTACAAGCTCATCCTAGCCGACGAGCAGAGAGGAAGGCTCGGAACCAAAGAGATTCAGTTCCAGGCATCCCTGTCAGGGCCGACAAGGGAGATTCAGCTCCTAGACACCACGGACAACATCGAGTGTATCAGAGTAGAACTTGGCACCAAAACAACCTCAGGGGGAGCTGGAACCGAGGGTTCCATCAGCACTACCAAACACTCCGGCTCTGATAAACCAGCACAGCTCAGAAGAGGAATCACCGAAGGGGTAACGGACTCAAGTGGCCCCGGAACCGACTGGGTCAGAGCCAAAAACAATTTAGATAAGGCAGATGACTTCAGGAGTCTCAGCACTACTCTCTCCACATCTTCTTCCGATGAGCTCCTGGAAGACAGTGTGGGAGAACAGGATCTCTGCAATATGGGTTACCTTAATGTAGGGGAGACCGGTAAAGGATCGGCAGACCGGCTCCGATGAATACTCTCAGTGGTTGGCTCCAAACTACCTGTGCCGACCCTGTAGCAACAGTAGTAGTAGAGCCCTCGATCAGCTCCGAACTCAGTGGAGCCGAGGAGGCAGTAGTTTTGTCAGATTTGGCAATTTTGAGGAGCGACTCTGAAGCACCAGCCGGCGCTGGGGAAGACCTCTTAGAGGATTTGGATTTCTCCTTTTTAGATCCCTGAGACCTAGCAGAGGAGGAAGAGCTAGCCAGATCTTCCTCAAAAGAGGGCTTTAGGAGACCTTTTAATATGAGCTTGTTTTTCCTCTCTCGCAAAACCCTGGCACTAAAAGAGTGACAAAATAAGCATGTTTCCTGTAAGTGGATGGTCCACAACAGTATACGCGTTTACTGTGGCCATCCATTATAGACATCTTCTGTGTGCATTTCACACACTTTTTAAAGCCAGATGGCTTATGATCCTCGACCTCCTTAGACATCTCACAAAAGATTGCAATTAGACACACAGAGAATAAAGGGAAAGTGGGAGGACTAGTCCTCTAACTTAAACGGGCCTAGCCCTTAAAGTACCAGCAAAGACACAACCACGAGGACTAGTCCTCTAACTTAAACGGGCCTAGCCCTTAAAGTACCAGCAAAGACACAACCACGAGGACTAGTCCTCTAACTTAAAAGGGCCTAGCCCTTAAAGTACCAGCAAAGACACAACCACGAGGACTAGTCCTCTAACTTAAACGGGCCTAGCCCTTAAAGTAACAACAAGACACAACCACGAGGACTAAGCCCTCTAACTTAAACGGGCCTAGCCCTTAAAGTACCAGCAAAGACACAACCACGAGGACTAGTCCTCTAACTTAAACAGGCCTAGCCCTTAAAGTAACAACAAGACACAACCACGAGGACTAAGCCCTCTAACTTAAACAGGCCTGGCCCTTAAAGTACCAGCAAAGACACAACCATGAGGACTAGTCCTCTAACTTAAACAGGCCTAGCCCTTAAAGTAACAACAAGACACAACCACGAGGACTAAGCCCTCTAACTTAAACAGGCCTGGCCCTTAAAGTACCAACAAAGACACAACCACGAGGACTAGTCCTCTAACTTAAACGGGCCTAGCCCTTAACGTACCAACAAAGACACAACCACGAGGACTAGTCCTCTAACTTAAACGGGCCTAGCCCTTAAAGTACAAACAAAGACACAACCATGAGGACTAGTCCTCTAACTTAAATGGGCCTAGCCTTTAACGTACCAACAAAGACACAACCACAAGGATTAGTCCTCTAACTTAAATGGGCCTAGCACTCGTAGAGAAGAAAGGAGGAAAAACTAGGTCCTCTACCTCAAACGGACCTAGAGGGAAAGGTATAGAAGACAAGTCAAGAGTCTCGCACATGCACTAGAGAAGGAATACAAAGTCTAATTATTGAAATAACGAGAACGAAGGTCAAAAAGAACCGCATTCTGTATGCAAATACCAATAACTGCAAGTATCAACAAGCGGAAGATCCGCAAGCAAAGCTATTAATTATAATGTAAGTGAAATATGAAAAAAATGCACACACAGTCTAAACTACGCGCAAAAGCGCCTACAACCACTAATATAGATATATATATATATATATATATATATATATATTAACAACCCCAGTGAAGAAATTAGAAGTTATGTACTCACCATAACGTTCCATCTGAGTAGGTGTATTCATTTGTCTGCAACCTGTGGGTTATGGATCCGATATCGGATCCGAACCGGCATGGTTTTCCAGCTATGGATCCAAGCTCTCAGCTCCTCCCCTCACCCATAATGCCCTGCTCTACCCTCATGACCTCAGATCGAGTTTGCCAAAGCAACAATACCCTAAAAAGGGTAACAAAGAATATGCAGGAAACTGAAAGGCCAGGGGATAGGAGGCGGATGGTTGCAGACAAATGAATACACCTACTCAGATGGAACGTTATGGTGAGTACATAACTTCTAAATCTGAAGTAGGATATTCATTTGTCTGCAACCTGTGGGACAGAGTCCCCAGCTACCTGAATCTTGGGCGCCATCATGGAAGGATATTCCGGAGCACCGCTGAGCCAAAGGATGCTCTACCCCTAGATGCAAGATCCAACTTATAGTGGGAAATAAACGTATGAGATGAAGCCCACGTGGCTGCTGCACAAATATCATCTAGAGGAATCCTAGCCTTGAAGGCTGCCGAGGTAGATACTGACCGGGTTGAATGGGCATGAACACCCTCCGTGCGGCCTTCCTGAAGCTTGATAAGCCAATAAAATGCACTGTGAAATCCAGCGGGACAGAGAAACTTTAGAGATTGGCTTGCCCAAATTGAATTTTGCAAAGGAAATAAACAGCTGGTCGGATTGCCTATGACCAGCTGTCCTGTTTAGATAAAATCTAAGTTGCCTGTGAACATCTAGTGAATGTAGCTTATATTCACCTTTGTTTTCATATTTAGGAAGAAAACAGGAGGTTAATGGATTGATTGATGTTTGCTTCAGAAGCGATTTTAGGAAGAAAGGACGGGTTGGTCCTGAGGGAGACACGGTCCGGGTGAAATACCAAGTAAGGAGGTTTAGCTGATAAAGCTTGAAGTTCAGAAACTCTCTTGGCTGATGTAATGGCTACCAAAAGGCTGTCTTGTAGGACAAGAATTTGAGATCCACCGTGGCCGCTGGCTCGAAGGAGGAGCGGTCAAGGCCTGTAGGACCAAAGAAAGGTCCCAAGGAGGAACTGCTTGTTTTATAGGGGCCTGAGAAGAAAAGTACCTTTAAGAAATATTTTACACAATTTGGCTGACATAAGAGGATTAGAGTCATGGCCAATGTGATAGTGAGAAATTGCCGCCAGTTGAACTTTGACTGTGGAACTGCTGGCACCATCGTTAAAGAGAGTGGTTAGAAAGTCAAGCACTAAAGGGAGAGGAACCGTGAAGGATTCAGGCCTTGCCGCCCGCCCACAAAGAGAAAGCTTCCATTTGCTTCGTAAACCTTTCTAGTGGATGGTTTATGAGCCGCCACCAAAATAGCCTTTACAGGTGAAGAAATACGGGAGTCCTTATCAAGAGTGGAACTGGAGCAGCCAAGCGGTCAGCTTCAGGTTGTCCAGGTTCGGAGGAGGAATGCAGGATGGATGGGATATCAGATCCGGGATGGGATCTAGAATCCAAGGAGGATTCACCGAGTGAGACCTTAGGAAGGGGAACCAGATCTGTCGAGGCCAGAATGGAGCAATGAGAATCATTCTGCAACCCACCCGAGAGGCTTTCTGAAGAACTTGCAGCATCAGAGGCAAGGGTGGATAGGCATACAGAAGACCGGGTGGCCAAGCATGCACCAGAGCGTCTCTTGGGGTACCTCCGGAGGAGGTATTAGAGCGAAAAACTGTCGCACTTGGTGTTTGAGGGAGAAGCAAAAGATCGCATGAAGGGGTTCCCCACCGTGCGAATATGCGTCCGCTACTTGAGAATTGAGAGAAGAATCGTAAGGAGTCAGAATGGTGCGACTGAGCTTGTCCGCTAGGATGTTGGACCGACCGAATGTGCGTTGCTATTAGAAAGCGATTGGTGGAGATTGCCCATTCCCAAACTCTCATGGCCTCTCGACAAAGAGGGTAAGACCTTGTTCCCCCTTGCTTGTTGATGTACCAGACAACAGACATGTTGTCCGATTGAATCGCAATTGTTCCCAAGGGAAGAAAGTCCTGAAGTGCTAGCAACGCTAAGAGCACTGCTCTCATCTCTAGAACATTGATATGCAGTAAGGTCTCTGAATCGCTCCACGTGCCTTGGACGGTCCGCCCAAAGTGCCCCCACCCGAGGCGGAGGCGTCCGTGGTCACCGTGGCGAGAGGGGGAGAAGCACAAAATGGGCGGCCTTTGTGGAGATCCGGGGAGTGGAGCCACCACAAGAGGGACCGCTTGCAAGCCTTGCTGATCGCTATGGGATGATGCATGGGGAGAGCAAGGTATGACCACTGTACTAAGAGCGTCCACTGTAGAATGCGCATATTGAGCCTGGCAAGAGGAAGAAGTGCTATAGCCGATGCCATGGACCCTAGAGCCCTCAGGACCAACTCCGCTGGAACAGAACTTGAATGGAGAATGGCCCGCACCTGGAGCTGCAGATTTAGAACTCTGTTCGCAGTGAGGAAAGCTCGTAAACTCCTTGTGTCTAGCCTGGCCCCTATAAAATCTAAGAGCTGTGTGGGCGCCAGGTTGGACTTTTTTGTATTTATTGTGATGCCCAGAAAGGAGCAAGATGGAGAAAGGAGTCTCGCCAATAGAAGTAGATGCCTTGTTGGGGCGGTAAGAAGCCAGTCGTCCAGGTAGGGAAAGACCTGCACCCCCTGAAGCCTCAGGTGGGCCGCTACCACTGCTAATACTTTGGTGAACACCCTGGGGGCTGTGGTGAGACCAAAGGGAAGGACCCGGAACTGGTAGTGACTGGCTCCCAGCCGGAAGCGGAGAAACCTCCTGGAGCGCCTGTCCATCAGGATGTGGTAGTACGCGTCCTTGAGATCTATCGAGCACATCCAGTGATTTTCTCCCAGAAGGGGGAGAATAGATTGCAGAGTGACCATTCGAATTTTTCTTTGGGGACTGCCAGATTCAAGAGAGAGGTCTAGGATTGGTCTTAGTTCCCCGCCTTTTGGCACTAAAAAGAATCTGGAGTAGAACCCTGATCCGATCTGGTCTGGGGGAACGGGCTGGATGGCTCTTTTCTTTAGCAGATGGCCAATTTCTGCCAAAGCGGCCTCCCGTTGACCGGGTGGGACGTCTGGGAGGGACTTCAACTTTGGAAGGTGAAGGAAAGGAATGCGATATCCCTGGATATGATTTGGAGAACCCAGCGGTCCGATGTTATGGACTCCCATGCCGCTAGGTGCCCCGAAAAAACGTCCCCCGACTGCCTCCAGAGTAGAGCAGTCGGGCAACCCTCAGGGTTGCTGCGCGGCCGTTCAGAGAAAGGTTCCCTGGACCCGAAGTTTCTGGGAGCCCTCTGCCTCTAGGGCGGCGTCCTCCCTGTCCTCCTCTGCCACGGAAGGACTGGTTGTCCGGAGCAGGCTGGGACTGCTGCGACTTCCGAACCACATCTTCTTCTGACCCTTTTGGTTCCTAGAATAGGGCCTCTGGGGTGCAGAGAAGCGGATTCGACGGCAGACAGCGTCTTCCGTCCTTTCGCTCTGGGTCAACGTCTCAACGGTCTTGCCAAACAGAGCAGAACCATCAAAGGGGCGTTAACGACGCCTTGAAGGGCTCAGAAAAATGCAGTGACGGAGCCAGGCCTGACGCCTAGTGACCAGTCCTGTCCTCAGCTCTAGCGGCCCTCCGTTGCATGGGAGAGTAGCCGCATAGAAGTATTCGTAACTGACCTAAGAGTGGCCATACGGGTGGAGTGCAGAACTCTGTCCTCCTCCGAAATGGACTCAGGGGATGCAGCGTATTCCTTAATAAGATCTCGCTGCATCCGAATAACGTGTGCCAAATAGTTCAGCGCCCTTACCGAGAAGGTCGCCGAACTGAACATCCGCTTCCCAAGCGGTCCATCATCCGAGACTCCTTGCTCGGTGGGTGGACTGAGGACTCTCCTGAGCCAGTTCCCTCTTTGTGGCCGCCCGTCAACATGGCATCTACCGAGGCCCCTTACTCCAATGGGCCCGGTCGGATGGCGGACTAAGGATCCTATCCGGTCTTTTGGGAATTGGCTCCTCGGTGTCCGGTTCCTTCCACGCCCTGGTGGTAATAAGGTCCACCAGGGGGTCGGCAGGGGACACCCAAGAGGTAGACGGGCCCGTTTCAAATGCCTCCAAGAACACGGACTCGTCCGAGGAAGACTTGGGGCAGACCACCCCCTTATACGGAGTATTTCCATGATGTCTCCAAAGGAGACATCCTCGGGGTGACCGTGGGAGCCTTCCCTTCCTCCAAGTCCGTGTCTTCTGTGAGAGACTCGGGAGTCAATGTGCCTCCTTTGCACGTATGCTTGAGGGACCTCCTCTGGGGGCTGTCAGAGGAGTCCTCAGCAGCAATTTGCTCCATAGGAGCAACTTGGGGCACAGAAACGGGCTGTCCCAGGGGCCGGATGGTGGAAGCCTGGCCCAGTGCAGAGGGAGCGCGGGACGGAGCCGAAACAAGTGCAAGGGGTCCGGAGACCCTCAACAGAGCCCTCTCCACTACATCAAAAGCCGAAGGGGAGCCGACTCGACCAAAGGATCCGACAATCGGCTCCCCTCGGATCCGAGGAGTGGACCGGAGCCGGCGCCAAGCACTCGGATCCGAAGGGACAGTACGCCCGACACAGACGGCGCCAAGGAGCACTGATCCCCGGATCCGGCTCGGATCCAGGCTCCGAGAGGTCAGGTACGACACACTCGAGGGAAGGGTCGGATCCGGTACCAAGTACTATCGGCGCCGACCCACCCCGCCCGGCTGCTCGGCTCCAGCTGCTCAACCCGGATAGCGGGTCGGAGAAGGAGCAATAGGCTTAAAAGGGTGTTGAGCTCCCCGAGGGGAGGCAAGAGCACTCCCATCTGCATCTGGGCCTGGATGAACCTTCTCATCATCCGGTCCAGATCAGCATCAGAAATGCTATGGGTAGTTCTCGTCGAGGCAACCGAGGTAGGCTTGGTGTGCCTCCTCGATAGCCTCGTCGGAGATCGGGTCTCCTCCTCCTCAGGACCCGGTGAAAAGCACACAGGGGACCGGAGCCGAAGGAGGAGACCGAACCGACGGAGCCGGGGAGAAGCCAGCTTGGCTGGCGGGGCGAAACAGAGGTCTCGGCCCGCCGCTTGGTGCTTCTCCCTCCGGTCCTTGGTAGCATCCCTCTCCTCCAGAAGCGGGAGGTTGAGTCCCAGGAGCAGGAGGGTGCCACAGGGGAACAACTGTAGCCACAGTAGTCCCGAAGGAGCGGAGGCCGGAGCCGAGTCCGGCGGTAAAAGACCCGCCAAGACCAGCTTGGACCTCCGCTCCCTCAGTGCCCTGGGGTTGAACCCTGCACAAATGGAACAACCAGATGTGAGGTGTTCAACCCGAGACACTAACACACCGAGTGTGGCCATCAGCCGGTGAGAGCTTATGGCCACACTCGGAGCATTTCGAAAAAATAGATTTAGGCTGATCAGCCATAATCTATAAACCACACAAAGCTACTAAAAGTAACTTAAAACAAAAAGACACACAGGCCTACACACACACTCTACGCAACAGCGAGGGGAGGGAATAAAAATTACTTAATTTAACTCAAAATAAACTCAAAATAAACTTTTCAGAAAGGGAAACCTAAACTTTCACACAGATTCACTCAAAAAACCAAAGATTTTTTGATTTTACAAGTAATAAAATACCACTTAGCTGAGAGCTATGTACCCAAATCCAGTCACCAGCGCGGCAAACGAGATCTGAGGTCATGAGGGTAGAGCAGGGCATTATGGGTGAGGGGAGGAGCTGAGAGCTTGGATCCATAGCTGGAAAACCATGCCGGTTCGGATCCGATATCGGATCCATAACCCACAGGTTGCAGACAAATGAATATCCTACTTCAGATCAACTGGTACACAGGATACCAAAGAGAACGCTAAGGCCAATGGCCAACTGTTCTCAGAGAAACTGCACACAAGAAGCACTCTAGTAAACGCTAACTATCTAACTACAAACACGACACTAATTATAGCTATATAAGGCTATCAAAATATGAAAATAGCAAAAATATCCAAAAATTACAAGAAAATGTGTTAGACTTAGCCACGGCCAAGAAGAAGCACATCCGAACTCATCGATGCGGCCAACAAGATCTGGGGATTGTACTGGTGCACCATGGGATACCTACCTAGTCATGAGCCAACTAGAAGACTTCGAGCTTGTAAATAGGCTGAGTCGGAACCCATGTGTAAGAATGAAGGTGCGATAGGACTACAGAACATTAAAGTTTCAGATCTAACATAGTATCTACAACATTAATAAATCTCTTACCAGTTACAAAAGACATTCCCTTAGACAATAAGTCAGCTGTAGTTTCATTTATACATAAAGTAAAATAATTGTGTACTGGAAAGTCTTTTTGGTGGTTAAAACATTTTTTTATAAAAACTGGGGCATTTTAATGGATGACTTGGACATCAGACCACAAATAGGAGAAAGGCCTATAGTCACATACAGAAGGGGCTCAAACTTAAAAGACCTTCTTAGGAAAGGTTCTAACTACACTAGAACATGACGTGTAAGGATCTACAAATGTGAGTCTTGTAAGTGGTGCCACTAGGTGAAATCGTGCAGCAAATTTACAGTGAATGGTACAGACCACTATGTATAAGGTAAATATAACTGTCACTCCAAGGCAGTGGTCTACATGGCTACATGTGACCAATGCCTAGCATTTTATGTAGGCAAAACAGAAAGGAAATTTAACACCAGAATTTATGAACGCAACTATGCCATATGAAAGAATAATATTAACAATGCATTAGGGAGGCATATTCAAGACAACACTGGCCACAACTTCACATTTATGGCAATAGACCATGTAGACATCAGTGACAAAAGCCTTGGGGACTTCAGTTAGAATTAAAGGAGTTAAGGTGGCAAATCCTACTACAGGCAGATAGATGGCCAGGGATAAATGACAGAACATCCATCTCTCCTGTATTGAAATTAAAAGCCCTAGAAAGGAACAAAATATCTCAAAATAAGAAGTTATGTACCTACCATAACGTTCCATGTTAGTTGTCTTCTTCTCGCCTTCTCTTGCTGGATGGGTTCGGAGCCGATCCTCGGCTCCGACTCGGCCAATACTAAAGCTCGAGAGCTAATTCCACCGAGCTCGAGGCTCCCCCATATCCCACAATGCTAGGCGGTAACGCCTCAGATCTCGTTTGAAAGCTAGGCCAAGCAAGAAAAAACTCCATAACATGGAGAAGGGTAACCCACCTCTATAGGACTGACTGTGAGGTGTCCTAAACCTAACAGAGGAAAAATATAGAGGTGGTAGAGCGTGGGAGAAAAGGATTGAAAGGTCACAAGACAATCTCCTCTAGGTCTGTCCAGGCTAGGGAAGGAGGTGGGGCCTTAAGAAAGAAGGCGAGAAGAAGACAACTAACATGGAACGTTATGGTAGGTACATAACTTCTTAATGTTAAGTTGTCAATCTCGCCTTCATTCTTGCTGGATGGGACCGCATCCCTAGCACCTTGTCCCGGGTGGCCTATCGGAACAGACTCTTGAGAACAGTGGAACCAAAGTTGGCACGGTCTCTGGAGGCTATGTCCAACTTGTAATGAGAAATGAAGGTATGAGGGGAAGCCCAGGTGGCTACTGAGCAAAGAAAATCAATAGGAAGCCTATCCTGAAAGGCTATGGATGTGGCTAAGGCCCTAGTAGAATGAGCTCTAGGCTTCGAGGGCAATTGTTGGTGCCTGATCTCATAAATAAAGGTAATCGTAGAAGTAAGCCATCTAGAAAGTGACACTTTAGTGACTGGAAGGCCCATCTTGCCTTCCGCATATGAAATAAACAGTTGGTCTGATTTTCTAAACTGCTTAGTCCTGTCTAAATAATACCCAAGTTGGCGATGAACATCTAAACAGTGCAGTTTCTGTTCTGACCTGTTGCCATAGTTGGGGAAAAAAACTGGAAGATCAATAGTTTGATTCAGATTTGCTTGAGAGGACACTTTGGGCAAAAAGGATGGACTGGTACGCAAGGATACTCTATCTTTGTGAAAAAGTAAATACGGGGGACGACAGCATAGAGCATGGAGTTCCGATACCCTTCTAGCTGAAGTGATGGCTATTAGAAAAAGCGTTTTCCAAGACAACAACTTCATAGAACATGAAGCCGCAGGTTCAAAGGGGGGTAGAATCAATTATGCTAGAACCAAGTTCAGATCCCATGGAGGAGGTCGATCCTTGATAGTGGGCTTAAGAAGAAAAACTCCTTTCAGAAAGGCTTTACAGAGTTTGTGGGATATGACAGTTGACTCTGACACTCCCACATGAAAATTAGATATAGCCGCCAATTGAACCCTGATAGTAGAAGGAGAAGAGCCTGCTTGGAAAAGTTCAGCTAGGAAATAAAGAATGGACTGAATAGGTGCAGTAAAAGGATCTATATCCCTGGACACTGCCCATAAGGAGAAACGTTTCCATTTGCTGCTATAAACCTTCCGGGTAGAAGACTTATGAGAAGCTATCAAAATATCTCTAACTGAGTGAGATATTAAGGGAAGCCTGGCTAAGGTTGGAATTGGAGGAACCACGCTGTGAGGTTCAGAGAAGAAAGGGATTGGTGCAGCTGACCCGATTGATGGGTCAAGAGATCTGGAACTGGGTCCAGATGCCATGGTTGCACCAAAAGGTAACGGTGAAGAAAGGGAAACCAAACCTGTCGAGGCCAATAAGGGGCAATGAGGATCATTGAGGCCTTCAGAGCGATGGCTTTCCGAATCAGCTGAGGTATCAGTGGGAAGGGGGGAAAGGCATACAGGAGTCCCGGAGGCCAATCGTGAACTAGAGCGTCTCTGATGGGATGACCTGGTAGGGGAAAGAGGGTGAAGAAATCGGGACACTTGCTGTTTTGGGGAGTGGCAAAAAGATTGCAGCAAGGTTGGCCCCAAGTTCGAAAAACTTCTTCCAACACTGATTTCTTCAGAGACCACTCGTGTGGCATGAGAATTGCTCTGATCAATCTGTCTGCTATCACATTGGACTTGCCGGAAATGTGCGTTGCTATCAGGAAGTGCTGAGAAGAGATCGCCCACTGCCACAGTCTGAGTGCTTCTCGACATAAGGGGTAAGATTTGGTCCCGCCTTGCTTGTTGATGTACCACACTACGGACATATTGTCCATCTGAATTGCTATAGTTCCCTTGGGAAGAGAGTCCTGAAGGGCTTGCAATGCTAAAAGCACTGCTCTCATCTCTAGAACATTTATGTGCAAGTGGCACTCGATCGGCTGCCACGTGCCCTGGACTGTCCTGCCCTGGTAATGCCCCCCCACCCGATCAGGGAGGCGTCCGTTGTCAGAGTTGCAGCCGGGGGCGGGGGAATGAAAGGTCTCCCTAGAAGAAGTTGGGGAGATGTGACCCACCAGGAAAGATGATTCCTGCATGACTGAGTTATGATGATAGTGTGGGACATTGGCAGAAGTTGAAAAGACCACTGAGTGAAAAGCATCCACTGAAGAATCCTCATGTGGAAGTGGGCTAAGGGGAGGAGAGGAATAGCCGCCATAATCCCTAGGACTTTCAACACCAGTCTGACCTTGACCCTGTTGTGTCGTAATAGAAGAAAAACCTGCTTGTGAATGTCTGCTACTCTTTGTTCCGTGAGTCTGGCTGACAGACTGACTGTGTCTAATCTTGCGCCTATAAAGGTAATAGACTGACAAGGCGACAAGACAGACTTTTCGTAATTTACAGAGATGCCTAGAGTCTGACAGGTTCGTAAAGTGTAGTCTCTGGCTAAGAGAAGTAGATGCCTGGTGGTGGCAGTCAGGAGCCAGTCGTCTTAAGTACGGAAACATCTGGAATCCCTGGCCCCTCAAATGAGCGGCGACCACTGCCATGCATTTGGTGAACACTCGGGGGGCTGTAGTGAGACCAAAGGGCAGGGCCCTGAAATGAAAATGACTGGCTCCTAGCCTGAAGCGGAGAAATCTCCTGGATTGTCTGTTCATCTTGATGTGATAGTATGCATCCTGGAGATCTATGGAGCACATCCAGTTGTCCTGACCCAGAAAGGGCAGGATGGACTGCAGCATGACCATACGAAATTTTGTTTTCTTGACAAACTTGTTCAAGTTGCTGAGATCCAAAATGGGTCTCCAGTCCCCTGTCTTCTTTGGAACCAAAAAGAATTTGGAGTAGATTCCGGATCATTGTTGGTCTGCTGGAACTGGTTGAATGGCTCTTTTTGCTAGCAGCTTTGAAATTTCTAGTGCTGCTTGCTCCCTTTGACTGGGTGGAACGTCTGGAAGGGAGTTTCTGGATTGTTTTGGGATGTGAATGAATGGAATTCTGTAGCCTTCGGATATGATAGACTGTACCCACTTGTCTTGAGTAAGGGAAAGCCAGGCTTTTGGGTACAGAGATAATCTTCCCCCAACTGCCTCCGAAGGTGGACAGTCGGGCAGCCCCTCAGGGGTGCTGAAAGGGTTTGTCAGAGAAGGTTTCTTGACTACCCTGATTCTGCGGGCCCCCCTCTGCCTCTAGGATGGCGTCTATTATTATTGTTCCCCCCTCTGCCTCTAGAGGGGAAATGACTCTGTGCGTCCGGTAAGACACCCTGTGGTTGTTTGCGGAACCACATCTCCCCCCCCGACCCTTGGGGTAGGGTCTAGAAGGGGTAGAAAATCGGACTCCGATGGCAGAAAGAGTCTTACCTTCTACCTTGCACCTTGTCAGAGTATCCTTCACTTGTGGACCAAAGAGAGATGATCCATCAAAAGGGGAGTTAGTGAAGGATGCCTTGAAAGGGTCCGCAAAGGTACATAGCCGTATCCAGGCATGGAGGCATAAGGCCACCCCTGTACCTGCGGCCCTGCTCGCTCCATCAGCCGCGTACGAAATCAGGCGCATGGAGGAGTTAACTACTGAGTTAAGGGTAGCCAGCTGGGAGTTCATCCTATCTTGAAACCCCACAGCTGATGGGTCCTTCAACACTTCACTCATATCCTTGAGCAAGTCCCTTTGGGAACGAGTGAAATGACACAGGTAATTCAGCGAATGCATAGAAAAGGTCGCTGATGAGAACATCCGCTTACCGTACCTGTCCATGGTCCTAGATTCCTTATTAGGAGGATGAACAGGTACCGAAGGATCCGCTAATTCCTTCTTGGTGGCTGCAGCCACCACCATGGCATCCACAGAGACACCTTTGGACAAAAACTCCTTGTCTTTGGGGGCAGTAATAAATTTGGCTGGCCTCCTAGGGGTGGGTTCCACCGAGTCAGGAGCCGCCCAAGCCTTCCTCGCCACCAATTCCATGAGAGGGTCAAAGGGCGGGGACACCCAGGAGGTGGAAGGTCGAGAACCAAACGCCTCAAGGTACACTGATTCGTCCTCTGAAGGGTTAAGGGCTGGCCAATTCCCCCTCTATTTCAAGATTTCTAGTATGTCTGCAAAGGGGACATCTTCAGAGGGGGAACGAGGGGAACCCTCAGAATCCTCCAAATCAGTGTCAGAGGTGACAGACTCAGGGGAGTCAATGTGCTTCCTCTTGCACTGTCTCTTCCTAGGGGGTTCTCCTGCAAGGTCAGGAGAGGCCTCGGAAGAGGAGGAAATTCCCACTGGGGATACTTGAGGTGCAGATTCTCTATGGTCCGAAACAAGGGGGTGAGAAGAAATCACCGCAGGCACTGTTGAGGGAGGGGCTGATGGAGCCGACTGTGGAGTAGAACCAGGTTCTAACACGCTCCGCATGAACTCAAAGGTACCCCTGTCAGGCAGGGCCAGAGGTCTCTGCTCCGAAGAGCCAAAAACCTCCCCCGGCACTGACAAGGATGGCTCCAAAGCCGATGTCGGAGCAGAACTAACCAGCGCCGAAGCACCGAGAGGGAGAGCGGGGTCGGACAAGGGTCCGATGCCACTTGCCCCCTCGGAGCCGACGAGGGAAGTCCGGCGACGAGATCCCTCCAAGGAGGAAATCGGAGCAGACGACGGCGCCAAAAGGAAAGGTATCGGTTCCGACGCTCCCACAGTCTCGGCTCCGAGCAGCACCGGCTCTGAACTCAAGAGAGTCGGAGGAGGAATATCTAATGGAACAGGGGTAGCCATTGACTGTTGAGTCGGGCTGTGTAACATCTGGGCCAGTGCCTCGGACTTAAGAAGTCTACTCACCACCCTCTGCAAATCATGGTCCGAAAGTCTGGAGGACCTATAGGAGTGTGACCTATGGCTCCGTTCAGACAAGAGCGGTGACGCTGGAGCCGAATGAACGGAGCCGATAGAAGGAGATCTGGATCTCTTTCTAGTAGTCGGTTCCGACAAGGGTATCGGAACCGACTTCGACTTATCTGTCTCGGCTCCAGCCGGAGCCGAGGACACGGTGTGTGTGGCAGGTCTAGAATCACCGGCTCCGGCCGGAGCCGATGTTTGAACCGTATGAACGGTCTTTGAACCTCCAGAGGACGGCTCGGACACTGGAGCCGACTGCCTGGAGGGCTTAGAAGGTTTCCCCGACAGAGACTGGGTCGGGGGACCCTCGGGCTTCAATAAGCCCCTTAAGATTAATTTGTTTTTACGTTCCTGCAGGACTCTAGGGCTGAAACCGTGACAGACAGCACAAGAGTCCTGCAGGTGTAAAGGTCCCAGGCAATACACACAAGAAGTGTGACCGTCTGTCAGAGACATCTTCTGACAGCACGAGTCACACTTCTTAAAGCCTGAGACCTTCAATTCTTTAGACATATCTAAAGAGACAACACTAGTGCAATCACTCACACAAACACACAGATTACACTAAAAATTAAATTAAACTAACTAAATTTAACAAAGATCCTGACAGAAAAAAACACACTCACTCCAACTACTAGGAGGGGTGGGAAGGGGCCTAAGGCCTAAGGGAAATAACCCTTGGAAAAAATTTTGGAAAAGGGAAGATATTTGTAAGGGAGTGCTAACAGACTAAGTAACTAACTAATTACTATCGAAAAACTAACTTAAAGGGGGTCTAAGTTTACTAGAACTTTAGAAATTTAACTAACCTGCAGAGCCGGTTGGAAAAGCACCTCGTCAGCTAAGCGGCAAACGAGATCTGAGGAGTTACCGCCTAGCATTGTGGGATATGGGGGAGCCTCGAGCCGGTGGAATTAGCTCTCGAGCTTTAGTATTGGCCGAGTCGGAGCCGAGGATCGGCTCTGAACCCATCCAGCAAGAATGAAGGCGAGATAGACAACTTAACATCATTTGTTAAGCACAAGCACTTTTGTATGTATTTTGCTTTGGGAAATATTTTAGCATTATGTGAATATTTAACATGTGATTTTAAAAATGACTTTGATTTTAGTTTTATTCTATTTATAACCATTCATGACACAAGTATAAGACTAATAATTTATCTTTTAATTACAGGTTTTAGTTGTATTTAAGATGCAACAGTTTCAACTGTAACACAGTCATCAAGGGGTTAATTAATGTTCTGTCTCAGTGTTGCTTAGCTAGCTGCCTCTCTTTGCTTACCCAATCAGAGTGTTTTTTTATATGTATATAAATGGTTGTCTTGCATTTTAATGGTGTCTGATGAAGTTAAAAATAAGTTATGTACTCACCATAACGTTCCATGTGAGTTGTTTATCTCACCTTTATTCTCACTGATGGGTTCGGAGCCAATCCTCGGCTCCGACACGGCCGATAGCAAAGTTCAAGGTTTGCCAGTAGCTCGAGACCAAGCCCCTTATCCCATGATGCACTCCTGGAATTACCTCAGATCTTGGTTGCTGCGTGTGTGTGTGTATATATATATATATATATATATATATATATATATATATATATATATATATATATATATATATATATATATATATATATATATATCCCTGTAAGGGGTGCACTCCCCAAGAAGGAAGAAGAAGTATTGAATAATCAGGATGATAATAGCCTCTAGGTCAACTGTCAGCCAGGAGGAGGTAGGAGGGAGGGACGTGAGAATACAGGCGAGATAAACAACTCACATGGAACGTTATGATAAGTACATAACTTCTTTATGTGAAGTTGTTAAATCTCACCGTTTATTCTCACTGATGGTTAGCATCCCTAGCACCCTCAATCTTGGGTGGCTCACAGGAGTACATTTTTCAGGACCGTAGAGCCAAAAAAAGACCTGTCCCTGGAAGCCTTATCTACTTGTAATGAGTGATAAGCTTAGACCAAGTGACTGCAGCACAAATATTGTCAAGGGGCAATTTAGCTTGAAAAGCAGAAGACGTAGAAACTGCTCTGGTTGAATGAGCCTTTACTTTGTGTGGCAAAGGTATGTTAGCAGTTGCATGAACAAATGAGATACAATCCGATAACCATTTTAAAAGGGTTGTTTTAGCCACTGGTCTACCTTTTCTGGCCTCCGAAAAGGATACAAAGAGTTGATCTGATTTTCTAATATCCTTAGTTCTATCAAGATAAAATCTGAGCTGTCTGTGCACGTCAAGTTTGTGCAGCATGTATTCTAATTTGTTGGAATGGTTGGGAAAAAAGACTGGCAACTCAATGACCTGAATGATATTAGACTCAGAACAGACTTTAGGCAAAAAGGAGGGGTTTGTTTTGAGAGATACTCTATCAGAATGGAAAATCATATAAGGAGGTCTGATAGATAATGCTTGAAGTTCTGACACTCTGCGAGCAGAAGTAATGGCCACTAGAAAAATAGTTTTCCAGGACAAAAATTTGAGATCACAAGATGATGCTGGTTCGAAGGGGGGGAAGAATTATTTGAGACAGCATAAAGTTCAAATTCCAGGGAGAATAAGGGATTTTGACAAGAGGTCTCATGTGAAAAACACCTTTGAGAAAAACCTTAGATAACTTATGGGCCATAATATTTAACCCATCTAATCCAAGGTGGAAATTAGATATGGCGGCTAACTGAACCCGAACTGTGGCAGCTGCTGCTCCTTCCTTAAAAATCATTGTCAAAAAGTCTAAAATGGAAGACAAAGGAGCTCGGAAAGGGTCAATTTTTTGTATACTGGCCCAAATGGAGAACCTTTTCCACTTACTGTGATATAGTTTTCTGGTGGATGGCTTATGAGAAGACAACAGAATTTGTCTTGTGTCATGTGAGAGTGAATTAAGCCTGGCTATTTGGGGAAGTAGATCAGCCAAGCAGTCAGCTTTAGACACTGCAATGAAGGATTGAGGTCCCCTGACGGGTGTGTCAGGAGGTCTGGAACCGGGTCCAGGATCCATGGATCCTCCAGCAGATGATGGTGAAGAAAAGGGAAACAAATCTGTTGAGGCCAGTGGGGGGGGCTATAAGGATAACAGTCCTTCCCAGCGACTTTGCTTTCTGTAAAAACCTGGGTATCAATGGAATTGGAGGGAATGCATATAGGAGACCCGGAGGCCAATTGTGTACGAGTGCATCTCTCGGGGATTGTCCCGGAGGTGGTATTAGGGCAAAGTAGCTTCTGCCTTTGGTATTGATGTGACTGGCAAAGAGGTCGCAGCAAGGCTTGCCCCATTTGCGGAAAATTATGTCCACAACGTGTTGGTTGAGAGACCACTCGTGAGGCAACAGAATTGCCCTGCTCAGCTTGTCCGCTATCACGTTGGATTTTCCCGGGATGTGCGTTGCTAACAGAAAACGCTGGGATGACACAGCCCTTTGCCATACCCTGAGGGTTTCTTGACAAAGGGGATAAGACTTGGTTCCGCCCTGTTTGTTCAAGTACCAGACCACTGACATGTTGTCTGTCTGAATTGCAATTGTCCCTAGCGGAAGAGAGTCCTGAAAGTACTGCAAAGCCAGAAGTACTGCTCTCAACTCCAGAAAATTGATATGCAGATGTGACTCTTGATCTGTCCATGTGCCTTGGGCAGTCTTTCCCTGAAAATCCCCCACCCCCCCACCCTATCAGGGAAGCGTCCATGGTCACAGTGGCTACTGGAGGGGGCACAAAGGATCTTCCTATTGTGACATGAAGAGACGTCAACCACCACCGAAGGTCCCTCTTGCAAAAGCTTGTGATGAGAATCATATGGTTCATTGGCAATTTCTGGTAAGACCATTGAGCGAACAGGAGCCACTCAAGAATTTGCATATGCATCCTTGCGAGTGGAATGGCTAGAAGTGCTGCCGCCATCAAAACTAGTACCTTCAAGACCTCTGCGGCTGTAGCTCTGTTCTTCGACACCAATGAGTTAACGTGTTGGCGAAGAAATGAGACCCTTTTGAGTGGAAGACGTAGAGTGATGGTTGAGGTATCTAACTCTGCTCCTATAAAGACGGTATGCTGTGATGGCGACAAGGCAGACTTTTTGAAGTTGACTGTAATGCTTAAGTGGTGGCAGAGTGTCAGAGTAGATTGTGTTGCCTGACTCAATTGATGCCTGGTGGTAGCGGTGAGGAGCCAGTTGTCTAGATATGGAAACACCTGGAATCCTAAATGCCTCAGGTGAGCCGTGACCACTGCCATGCATTTGGTGAACACTCTGGGGGCTGTAGTGAGACCAAAGGGTAGGGCTCGAAGCTGGTAGTGATTGGCTCCCAGCCAGAAATGCAGGTGATCTCTGGAGTGTCTGTCCATCTCTATGTGATAGTACGTGTCCTTGAGATCAATGGAGCACATCCAATCGCCTTTCCCTAGAAAGGGAAGAATGGCCTAAAGCATGACCATTCAGAACTTCTCTTTTTTTACAAATTGGTTGAGTCTGCTGAGGATAGGTCTCCAGTCCCCTGTTTTCTTTGGAACCAAAAAGAATCTTGAGTAAGTTCCGAATCCAGTTTGGTTTGCTGGGACTGGCTGGATGACTCTTTTTTTTCTAGCAACTTGCGGACTTCTATAGTTGTTTGTTCCCTGAGACTGGGTGGAGCATCCAGGATTCTGTTGACAGGAGTGGGAGGGGAAGAGAACGGTATGAAATACCCTCTGGAAATTATGCTTTGTACCCAGGTATCGGATGTTATGCTTAGCCAGGCTTCTGGGTACAATGATAAGCAACCCCCGACTGCCTCCAGAGCCGGACAGCCGGGTCTCCTTTCAGGAGCGCTGGTAGGGCTGACCAGAGAACTGGCCTCGGTCACCCTGCTGTTGCGGAACCCCCCTGCCGCGCGGGCGGCGTCTTCCATTATAACCCCTTCCTCTGACTCTAGAGGGAGTTTCTCCACGTGTATTCTGAAAGGCTCCCTGTGCTTTTCGGAACCACATCTTTCTGCCCTTAAGGCCCTTGGGATAGGGCCGAGTAGGGGTAGAAAAATGGACTATAACGGCAGATCGAGTCTTGCCTTCCTGCTCACACCTGGTTAGAGTTTCCTTTACCTTGGGCCCAAACAGGGATGAGCCATCAAATGGGGTGTTGATAAAGGAAGACTTGAAAGGCTCCGCAAAGGAACAGAGATGCATCCAGGCTTGTCTATGCAGGGCAATGCCTGAACTAGCGGCTCTACTCGAACCATCAGCTGCGTAAGATATGAGACGCATGGACGGGTTTACAATCGAGTTTAGGGTAGCTAGCTGGGTGTTAACTTTGTCAGCAGCCCCTGCAGCTACCATACCCTGGAGAGTATCTCCTAGCTGTTTCAGGAGATCTCTTTGTAGTCTTGTAAAATGGGTTAAATAGTTCAGTGATCGAAGGGAAAAAGTCGCTGAACTAAACATGTGTTTCCCATATCTATCCATGATCCTGGAATCTCTGTTAGGAAGATGGATAGATGAGGACGTCTCAGACGTTTCCTTTTTGGTGGCTGCCACCACCACCCACCATGGCATCAACAGGCACTCCTTTAGTCAAAAAAGCTTTGCCCACTGGGGCAGAGATGAACTTATTTGGCTTCTGAGAGACAGGTTCCATGGCCTCTGGAGACTCCCATGCCATACGATAGATCAGCTCCATGAGCTCATCATAAGGCGGAGACACTTAAGAGGTGGAAGGTTGAGACCTGAAAGCCTTCAAGAGCACTGACTCGTCTTCAGTAGGGCTTTTGGACTGCCTACCACCCCTATGATTAAGGATATCTAATATCTCCGCAAAGGAGATAGCCTCAGAGGGGGGATCGAGTCAGTGTCAGATGTCAAAGACTCATGTGGGGAGTCCAAGTGCCTCCTTTTGCACAGTCTCTTCCTGGGTACCTCCTCAGTGGGGGCATCTGGGGAGGTCTCAGAAGAGCAGGGGGCGCCCTGTGAGGCTACTTGTGGCTCAGGGTCTCTACGCTTGGGTTGACCGGTAGAAGCAGGAGCGGACACAGGCGCTTGAGGGGAGGGGGAAGCCAGACCTGATGCTGATGACGTCTTTGGAGACAGGACTCTCCTCATGGCATCGAATGCATAATGGCTCCAACGAGAAGGGGTAGACGGATCCGAAGGGACTGTCCAATCCTCCTGCACCGAGGCCATGGGCTCCGAGCCCGAGCTAGGAGCCGAGCTCATCCGAGCCAAAGCCCCGAGAGGAAGAGTTGGCACCGACAAATCGGTATGACTATCCTCTCCGGACCCGACAGGAGAGTGTCGGCTCCTAGAGTCCCCGGTCGGCACCGTGGACGTCCGAGTAGATGGAACCGATAACACTGGAGCAGGTCTCAGCTCCGCTGGCTCAACAGCCATCAAGTCAGGCTCCTTTGGCTCTGAAAGTCCAGTACAGCTCGGAGGAGGAGCAGTCAAGTCTGGGTTAATGGTCTTCAGCTCCGACGAAGGCGCCGACAACAATTTGGCAAGATCTGGTGCCCGTAACCAACCGGCCCATATCCAGATCTGAGAGGCTGACAGAAGACTTCGAGGAGTGCACCGAGGGTGCTGATTGGAGCAGAGGAGATGAGGGAATCTCAGAAACCAGCTCCAAAGCTGTGAGCTGGCTCCGAACAGAAGGGACACTTGGTTCCGAGGGCAGTGGAACTGATGACCCTACACCCTCCATTTTTTCTAGCTTTTTTCGATGCTTTGGAGTCACCTGAAGACTTGGATGACTTTGAGGATTTACTAGCACCATCCTGGTCACTCGGTGCTTCTGAGAAGGGGTGCTGAAGTAAACCCCTATCCACCAATTTCCTCCTTCTCTCTAAAAGTACCCTGGAAGAGAAGGAGTGACAGATGCTACAAAAGTCTTGGAGGTGTAATGCCCCCAGACAATAAACACACTGAACATGCCCATCAGTGACTGACCTTTTTGTCCACAATCCGGACATTTTTTGAAGCCAGATTTAGGATGTGGCTTCTTTTTCTCATCAGACATCTCTATTTTAAATTTAGACAAATTTAAACGATTGAAAAAATACACTCAAGAAATTATCTAACAAACTACTGCTAAGAATGTGGTTAAATACAAGGCCAACTACTAGGCCAACTCTACAGAAAAAAGCAAGCCAAGACAGGGCACTTATCTAAATCCAAATCTAGTCTAAAACTATACAGAATATGTATATATACAGATATATATATATATATATATATATATATATATATATATATATATAAACTATCCTAACAAGAAAGTCAAGAAATTTTTTTTAAAAACTTGCAAATAGACAAATCTATCCAATAAAATTGGTCCGAGCTATCCGAGATCTGTGCCGTGGCAAACTAGATCTGAAGTAATTCCAGCAGTGCATCGTGGGATAAGAGGCTTGGTCTCAAGCTACTGGCAAACCTTTAGCTTTGCTATCGGCCGTGTCGGCTCCGAACCCATCAATGAGAATAAACGGCGAGATTTAACAACTTCACATCACTTGTTTAAAGAAAGCGCTCACATTTTATTTGTTTTTCTTGTGGATTTTTATCATTAAATACACAATGAGAGCAGGCTAAAAATTGAAAATATTTAATAAAATCCAAGTAAAAGTAAGTGCTTTCGGCAGAAACAGTGTTCTGCCTTCATCAGACAAACATGAATCATTCAAATGGCACCTATTTTAAATAAGTTACAAATGATTTAACAAATCAAGAGCAAGTGCATTTTTCAATTAAGAAAAAAACATGGAAACCTTAAAACAGCAATATACTTTACATTGTTAAATACTAGTCATTGTTTTGTAGTAAACATAAAAAACACAGCAAATGAAGTTCGCTAAATGTAATAACCTTCATGCAGTATGTGCAAATAAATTGTGCTGTGCTTAGAAATTAATATCAATGTGTTATCAGCAGCCTAGTTAAAAGAAAAAAATATGTATATATATGTATATGTACAAATAAAATATTTATCTCATTGAACAAAATTAAATTGAATAAATCAAGAAATAAAATTACTCTCTATACAAAATTAGGACAATTCATTATTGTACTAATAAATAAATAAATAGTTACATCAGTGAAGCTTAAGCTAATAAAAAACTCCAGTAGATAATTCAACTGCACACAGGGACAGGGAATAACTGGAATGTCACCACATGTGCTGTACCCAAAATTAAGGGACAATACAAACGACTCTAATAGTCAAAAGGCAAGAGGTAATAGTAAATGTAGGCATAAGCACCAGCGATAGTTAAAAGGGGTTACCTATTATAAGGGAGCCATCTCAAAACACATTTAATGGAAAGGGCGTCATTAAGGTTTCCATGGTTTTTTCTTAATTGAAAAATGCACTTGCTCTTGATTTGTTAAATCATTTGTAACTTATTTAAAATAGGTGCCATTTGAATGATTCATGTTTGTCTGATGAAGGCAGAACACTGTTTCTGCCGAAAGCGCTTACTTTTACTTGGATTTTATTAAATATTTTCAATTTTTAGCCTGCTCTCATTGTGTTCCAGCTCGCTTTTCTGTTGTTTACTGGGTTTGTTTGTTTTCAAGTCGAGTATCATTAAATACACCTTTGGTTTATCATCACCTGAGTGATTTGTGCCTGTGAAACTCTGCCTGCCAGCATTTTTATTTATATTTTCAATATCCGAAAGGATAACATCTGAGAACATGTTGTCATAGAAATTAACAAGAAAGGGCAAGAAGGGAATCGGACCTCATCTGCCAATTTCTGAAAGATTTCCTCTAGATCCTCCAGGAGGGGGGTGGCTGGGAGGGATGCAAGACTGAAGGAGAGATACTGAACAACAAACATGGAACATTATGGTGAGTACATAACTTCTTTATGTTATGTTGTCCCATCTCGCCTTCATTCTTGCTGGTTGGGACAGATTCCCCAGCACCTTCTTCATAGGTGGCTCAAGGAAATAAACTCTTCAGGACAGTGGAACCAAAGGATGCCCTGCTCCGGGAGGCCACATCTACTTTGTAATGAGTAATAAAGGTATGAGGGTTAACCCACGTAGCAGCAGCACAGATTGAATCCAATGGAAGTCTGGACTGAAAGGCAATGGAGGTAGATACTGCTTTAGTTGAATGCCCTTTGATTTTCCCTGGTGGTTCTTTATTGTGGGGAATCACAGACATATGTGATGGTCTCAGTAAGCCATTTGGACAAGGTAACTTTTGAGATTGCCAAACCTTTTTTATTTTCTGAATAGGAGACAAACAATTGGTCTGACTTTCTGAATTCTTTGGTCCTATGCAAGTAAAAAACGCAACTGTCTATGCACATCCAGTTGGTGAAGTTTATACTCTGCCTTGTTGCCATAGTTAGGAAAAAACACTGGTAATTCTATATTTTGGTTTAAATTCACTTGAGAAAAAGAAGTCATGTAAGCACCATAACGCTTCATCTAAGTAGTTAGACTTCATTTGTCAACAACCTGTGGGGTTTCGGATCCAATACGAATCTGAGCTGGCAGCTTTCCAAGCTAAGATCCGAGCTCCAAGCTCCTCCCCCTTCCCCATACTACAATGCAACCTCCTTCCAACCCTCAGATCGAGTTTGCCACCCACAGCATGACACACATCCACCCAAGAGACATAACCTGACCTGAATACATAAACTAGGCTCACCAGACCCAGAACTCTGAGCCCAAAAACAGACGTAAACCACCAAGGTCAGGGGGAAGGAGGGAGGAAGGTTGCTGACAAATGAAGTCTAACTACTCAGATGGAGCATTATGGTGAGTACATAACTTCTTTATTTGAAGTAGTTAACTTAATTTGGTCATCAACCTGTTGGACAGAGTCCCCGGCTACCAAAGGTCTGGGGAGGCCCTTAAGGAAGGATATTCCGGAGCACTGCAGAACCAAAAGAACCCCTTCCTCTAGACACCATGTCCAGCTTATAATGAGTAATAAAAGTGTGAGAGGATGCCCAGGTAGCCGCTGAAGAAATGTCATCCAGGGAAACTCTGGACAAAAACACAGCAGAAGTAGCCATAGAACGTGTAGAATGAGCATGAATCCTGCCTGGTTCTGGTAATCCCTGTTCCTTGTATGCCTGCAAAATGCAAAGAGAGATCCATCTAGCAAGAGTCACCTTTGAAACTGGTTTCACCAAAAAAGGTTTGGCACAGGAAACAAAAAGCTGATCAGACTTACGGAAGGGTTTAGACCTATGTAAGTAAAAGCGTAACTGTCTATGAACGTCCAACAAATAAAGTTTGTATTCCCTTTTATTTTGAAAGTTAGAGAAGAATACTGGGAGATTAACAGACTGATTAATGTTTGACTCCGAGGTGACTAGGAAGGAAAGAAGGGTTAGTCCTGAGAGACACCCTATCCTTATGAAAAACTAAGTACAGGGGTTTCATACATAAGGCTTGAAGCTCCAACACTCTTCTGGGTGAGGTGATAGCCACCAGGAAAGCTGTCTTCCACGACAAGAATTTCAAATCAACTGATGCTGTGGGTTCGAATGGTGGCACAACTAAGGCCTGCAGAACCAAGGTCAGATCCCATGGAGGAGAAGGATGCTTAATAGGAGGTCTCAGTAAAAAAGTACCTTTGATAAAGGTTTTACAAATTTTGGCAGCAGCTAGAGAATTAGAAGTTATGTACTCACCATAACGTTCCATCTGAGTAGGTGTATTCATTTGTCTGCGACCTGTGGGTTATGGATCCGATATCGGATCCGAACCGGCATGGTTTTCCAGCTATGGATCCAAGCTCTCAGCTCCTCCCCTCACCCATAATGCCCTGCTCTACCCTCATGACCTCAGATCGAGTTTGCCAAAGCAACAATACCCTAAAAAGGGTAACAAAGAATATGCAGGAAACTGAAAGGCCAGGGGGATAGGAGGGCGGGATGGTTGCAGACAAATGAATACACCTACTCAGATGGAACGTTATGGTGAGTACATAACTTCTAAATCTGAAGTAGGATATTCATTTGTCTGCAACCTGTGGGACAGAGTCCCCAGCTACCTGAATCTTGGGCGGCCATCATGGAAGGATATTCCGGAGCACCGCGAAGCCAAAGGATGCTCTACCCCTAGATGCAAGATCCAACTTATAGTGGGAAATAAACGTATGAGATGAAGCCCACGTGGCTGCTGCACAAATATCATCTAGAGGAATCCTAGCCTTGAAGGCTGCCGAGGTAGATACTGACCGGGTTGAATGGGCATGAACACCCTCCGGTGCGGGCCTTCCTGAAGCTTGATAAGCCAATAAAATGCACTGTGAAATCCAGCGGGACAGAGAAACTTTAGAGATTGGCTTGCCCAAATTGAATTTTGCAAAGGAAATAAACAGCTGGTCGGATTGCCTATGACCAGCTGTCCTGTTTAGATAAAATCTAAGTTGCCTGTGAACATCTAGTGAATGTAGCTTATATTCACCTTTGTTTTCATATTTAGGGAAGAAAACAGGGAGGTTAATGGATTGATTGATGTTTGCTTCAGAAGCGATTTTAGGAAGAAAGGACGGGTTGGTCCTGAGGGAGACACGGTCCGGGTGAAATACCAAGTAAGGAGGTTTAGCTGATAAAGCTTGAAGTTCAGAAACTCTCTTGGCTGATGTAATGGCTACCAAAAGGCTGTCTTGTAGGACAAGAATTTGAGATCCACCGTAGCCGCTGGCTCGAAAGGAGGAGCGGTCAAGGCCTGTAGGACCAAAGAAAGGTCCCAAGGAGGAACTGCTTGTTTTATAGGGGGCCTGAGAAGAAAAGTACCTTTAAGAAATATTTTACACAATTTGGCTGACATAAGAGGATTAGAGTCATGGCCAATGTGATGGTGAGAAATTGCCGCCAGTTGAACTTTGACTGTGGAACTGCTGGCACCATCGTTAAAGAGAGTGGTTAGAAAGTCAAGCACTAAAGGGAGAGGAACCGTGAAGGGATTCAGGCCTTGCCGCTCCGCCCACAAAGAGAAAGGTTTCCATTTGCTTCCGTAAACCTTTCTAGTGGATGGTTTATGAGCCGCCACCAAAATAGCCTTTACAGGTGAAGAAATACCGAGTCCTTATCAAGAGTGGAACTGGAGCAGCCAAGCGGTCAGCTTCAGGTTGTCCAGGTTCGAGGAGGAATGCAGGATGGATGGGATATCAGATCCGGGATGGGATCTAGAATCCAAGGAGGATTCACCGAGTGAGACCTTAGGAAGGGGAACCAGATCTGTCGAGGCCAGAATGGAGCAATGAGAATCATTCTGCAACCCACCCGAGAGGCTTTCTGAAGAACTTGCAGCATCAGAGGCAAGGGTGGATAGGCATACAGAAGACCGGGTGGCCAAGCATGCACCAGAGCGTCTCTTGGGGTACCTCCGGGAGGAGGTATTAGAGCGAAAAACTGTCGCACTTGGTGTTTGAGGGAGAAGCAAAAGATCGCATGAAGGGTTCCCCACCGTGCGAATATGCGTTCGCTACTTGACAATTGAGAGACCACTCGTAAGGAGTCAGAATGGTGCGACTGAGCTTGTCCGCTAGGATGTTGGACCGACCGGAATGCGTTGCTATTAGAAAGCGATTGGTGGAGATTGCCCATTCCCAAACTCTCATGGCCTCTCGACAAAGAGGGTAAGACCTTGTTCCCCCTTGCTTGTTGATGTACCAGACAACAGACATGTTGTCCGATTGAATCGCAATTGTTCCCAAGGGAAGAAAGTCCTGAAGTGCTAGCAACGCTAAGAGCACTGCTCTCATCTCTAGAACATTGATATGCAGTAAGGTCTCTGAATCGTTCCACGTGCCTTGGACGGTCCGGCCCAAAGTGCCCCCACCCGAGGCGGAGGCGTCCGTGGTCACCATGGCGAGAGGGGAGAAGCACAAAATGGGCGGCCTTTGTGGAGATCCGGGAGTGGAGCCACCACAAGAGGGACCGCTTGCAAGCCTTGCTGATCGCTATGGGATGATGCATGGGGAGAGCAAGGTATGACCACTGTACTAAGAGCGTCCACTGTAGAATGCGCATATTGAGCCTGGCAAGAGGAAGAAGTGCTATAGCCGATGCCATGGACCCTAGAGCCCTCAGGACCAACTCCGCTGGAACAGAACTTGAATGGAGAATGGCCCGCACCTGGAGCTGCAGATTTAGAACTCTGTCCGCAGTGAGGAAAGCTCAGAACTCCTTGTGTCTGGCCCGGCACCTATAAAATCTAAGAGCTGTGTGGGCGCCAGGTTGGACTTTTTTGTATTTATTGTGATGCCCAGAAAGGGAGCAAGATGGAGAAAGGAGTCTCACGCCAATAGAAGTAGATGCCTTGTTGGGGCGGTAAGAAGCCAGTCGTCCAGGTAGGGAAAGACCTGCACCCCCTGAAGCCTCAGGTGGGCCGCTACCACTGCTAATACTTTGGTGAACACCCTGGGGGCTGTGGTGAGACCAAAGGGAAGGACCCGGAACTGGTAGTGACTGGCTCCCAGCCGGAAGCGGAGAAACCTCCTGGAGCGCCTGTCCATCAGGATGTGGGTAGTACGCATCCTTGAGATCTATCGAGCACATCCAGTGATTTTCTCCCAGAAGGGGGAGAATAGATTGCAGAGTGACCATTCGGAATTTTTCTTTGGGGACTGCCAGATTCAAGAGAGAGAGGTCTAGGATTGGTCTTAGTTCCCCCGTCTTTTTTGGCACTAAAAAGAATCTGGAGTAGAACCCTGATCCGATCTGGTCTGGGGGAACGGGCTGGATGGCTCTTTTCTTTAGCAGATGGCCAATTTCTGCCAAAGCGGCCTCCCGTTGACCGGGTGGGACGTCTGGGAGGGACTTCAACTTTGGAAGGTGAAGGAAAGGAATGCGATATCCCTGGATATGATTTGGAGAACCCAGCGGTCCGATGTTATGGACTCCCATGCCGCTAGGTGCCCCGAAAAACGTCCCCCGACTGCCTCCAGAGTAGAGCAGTCGGGCAACCCCTCAGGGTTGCTGCGCGGGCCGTTCAGAGAAAGGTTCCCTGGACCCGAAGTTTCTGGGAGCCCCTCTGCCTCTAGGGCGGCGTCCTCCCTGTCCTCCTCTGCCACGGAAGGACTGGTTGTCCGGAGCAGGCTGGGACTGCTGCGACTTCCGGAACCACATCTTCTTCTGACCCTTTTGGTTCCTAGAATAGGGCCTCTGGGGTGCAGAGAAGCGGATTCCGACGGCAGACAGCGTCTTCCCGTCCTTTTCGCTCTGGGTCAGCGTCTCGCGAACGGTCTTGCCAAACAGAGCAGAACCATCAAAGGGGGCGTTCACAAACGGCGCCTTGAAGGGCTCAGAAAAATCGCAGTGACGGAGCCAGGCCTGACGTCTAGTGACCAGTCCTGTCCCCGCAGCTCTAGCGGCGCCCTCCGTTGCATGGGAGAGTAGCCGCATAGAAGTATTCGTAACTGACCTAAGAGTGGCCATACGGGTGGAGTGCAGAACTCTGTCCTCCTCCGAAATGGACTCAGGGGGGGATGCAGCGTATTCCTTAATAAGATCTCGCTGCATCCGAATAACATGTGCCAAATAGTTCAGCGCCCTTACCGAGAAGGTCGCCGAACTGAACATCCGCTTCCCCAAGCGGTCCATCATCCGAGACTCCTTGCTCGGTGGGTGGACTGAGGGACTCTCCTGAGCCAGTTCCCTCTTTGTGGCCGCCGCCGTCAACATGGCATCTACCGGAGGCCCCTTACTCCAATGGGCCCGGTCGGATGGCGGACTAAGGATCCTATCCGGTCTTTTGGGAATTGGCTCCACGGTGTCCGGTTCCTTCCACGCCCTGGTGGTAATAAGGTCCACCAGGGGTCGGCAGGGGACACCCAAGAGGTAGACGGGCCCGCTTCAAATGCCTCCAAGAACACGGACTCGTCCGAGGAAGACTTGGGGCAGACCACCCCTTATACGGAGTATTTCCATGATGTCTCCAAAGGAGACATCCTCGGGGTGACCGTGGGGAGCCTTCCCTTCCTCCAAGTCCGTGTCTTCTGTGAGAGACTCGGGGAGTCAATGTGCCTCCTTTTGCACGTATGCTTGCGAGGACCTCCTCTGGGGGCTGTCAGAGGAGTCCTCAGCAGCAATTTGCTCCATAGGAGCAACTTGGGGCACAGAAACGGGCTGTCCCAGGGGCCGGATGGTGGAAGCCTGGCCCAGTGCAGAGGGAGCGGGACGGAGCCGAACAAGTGCCGGGGTCCGGAGACCCTCAACAGAGCCCTCTCCACTACATCAAAAGCCGAAGGGAGCCGACCTCGACCAAAGGATCCGACAATCGGCTCCCCTCGGATCCGAGGAGTGGACGGAGCCGGCGCCGCACTCGGATCCGAAGGGACAGTGCGCTCCGACAGAGACGGCGCCGAAGGAGCACTGATCCCCCCGGATCCGAAGCTCGGATCCAGGCTCCGAGGTCGGGTCCGACGCACTCGAGGGCAGGGTCGGATCCGGTACCAAGTACTATCGGCGCCGACCCACCCCGGCTCGGCTGCTCGGCTCCAGCTGCTCCGAACCCGGATAGCGGGTCGGAGAAGGAGCAATAGGCTTAAAAGGGTGTTGAGCTCCCCGGAGGGGAGGCAAGAGCACTCCCATCTGCATCTGGGCCTGGATGAACCTTCTCATCATCCGGTCCAGATCAGCATCAGAAAGGCTATGGGTAGATCTCGACGAGGCTACCGAGGTAGGCCTGGAGTGCCTCCTCGATAGCCTCGACGGAGATCGGGTCTCCTCCTCCTCAGGACCCGGTGAAAAGCACACAGGGGACCGGAGCCGTGAAGAAGGAGACCGAACCGACAACGGAGCCGGGAGAAGCCGCTTGGCTGGCGGGGCGAAACAGAGGTCTCGGCCCGCTTGTGGTGCTTCTCCCTCCGGTCCTTGGTAGCATCCCTCTCCTCTCCAGAAGCGGGAGGTTGAGTCCCAGGAGCAGGAGGGGGTGCCACAGGGGGAACAACTGTAGCCACAGTAGTCCCCGAAGGAGAGGAGGCCGGAGCCGAGTCTGGCGGTAAAGACCCGCCAAGACCAGCTTGGACCTCCGCTCCTCAGTGCCCTGGGGTTGAACCCTGCACAAATGGAACAACCAGATGTGAGGTGTTCAACCCCGAGACACTTAACACACCGAGTGTGGCCATCAGCCGGTGAGAGCTTATGGCCACACTCGAGCATTCGAAAAATAGATTTAGGCTGATCAGCCATAATCTATAAACCACACAAAGCTACTAAAAGTAACTTAAAACAAAAGACACACAGGCCTACACACACACTCTACGCAACAGCGAGGGAGGGAATAAAAATTACTTAATTTAACTCAAAATAAACTCAAAATAAACTTTTCAGAAAGGGAAACCTAAACTTTCACACAGATTCACTCAAAAAAACAAAGATTTTTTGATTTTACAAGTAATAAAATACCACTTAGCTGAGAGCTATGTACCCAAATCCAGTCACCAGCGCGGCAAACGAGATCTGAGGTCATGAGGGTAGAGCAGGGCATTATGGGTGAGGGGAGGAGCTGAGAGCTTGGATCCATAGCTGGAAAACCATGCCGGTTCGGATCCGATATCGGATCCATAACCCACAGGTTGCAGACAAATGAATATCCTACTTCAGATCCTGAATTTTCTCCTACATGAAAATGGGATATAGCCACCAGCTGGACTTTCACTGTGGAAGAGCTGGCCCCCTGCTGGAAAATTTGAGACAAAGATTCTAATATCGCTGGCACAGGAGCGGTAAAAGGATCCAAATTTCTCTGAGAAGCCCAAATGGAAAAACATTTCCATTTACTATGGTACACCTTTCTGGCAGAGGACTTGTGTGCTGCCACCAGAATGGACTTAATGGGGAAAGAGAGACCGGGAGTCCTGACAATTAATGGAACTGGAGCAACCAAGCAGTAAGCTTGAGGCTGTCCAGATTTGGGCACCACATGAGAGACGCTTTGCACACCTTGCTTAGAGAAATCGGGAAGTGTAGGGGCTGGTATAACAGAGACCACTGAATTTGCAATGTCCACTGTAACACCCTCATATGCAGACATGCACAAGGAACCAGATTTATGGCTGCTGCCATGGACCCTAAGGCTCTCAGGACTAACTGTGCTGGGGGTGAAGAAGTCTGAAGAAGTGCCAAGACATGAAGGGTCAAGTTCCGAAGTCTGTCTGGAGTCAAAAATATCCTGGCCTGAATAAAATGTATTCTCGCCCCTATGAAGTCCAGGATCTGAACAGGCTGAAGAGAGGACTTTGTAATGTTTATTGTAATACACAGTAGATTTGATAACTGAAGGAAGGAATTTCTGGCTTGCATAATTTGACGCCTGGAGTGGGCAGTGAGGAGCCAATCGTCCAGGTACGGGAAGATCTGAATACCCTGAAGCCTCAGGTGGGCCGCTACAACTGCCATGACCTTGGTAAACACCTTGGGGACTGTGGTGACATCGAAGGGTAGGACCCTGAAATGGTAGTGATTGGCTCCTAGCCAAAAGCGGAGAAACCTTCTGGATCGCCTGTCCATCAGCATATGGTACTATGCATCCTTGAAGTCTACCAAGCACATCCAGTCTTCCTCCTGTAAGAATGGCAGGATGGATTGTAAAGTGACTATCCGGAACTTCTCCTTGGCAACAGACAGGTTCATTGTGGATAGGTCGAGAATCAGCCTCAAATCCCCCGTCTTTTTTGGCACCAAAAATTACCTGGAATAGATGCCTGATCTGGACTGGCCTGGGGGGACCGGCTGGATTCCTATTTTTTTCTAGTTGCTTTTCTATTTCCAATGCTGCCACCTCCCTTTGAGCAGGTGGGACATCCGGGAGGCACCTTGGGGTTAAGGGACTGTTCATGAAGGAAATGGAATAACCTCTGGATATTATTCGAAGCACCCAGCGGTGTGATGTTAAGGACTCCCATTGAGCTAGGTGCTTCAAAAAACATCCCCCCTCGACTGCCTCCAGAGTGGAGCAGTCGGGCAACCCCTTGGGGCTGCTGCACGGTTCGATCCAAAAAAGGTTCCCTTGACCCAAAGTTCTTCAGTCCCCCTCTGCCTCTGGGCTGTCGTCCACCTTGTCCCCCTCTGCCTCTAGGGAAAAAGGAGTCCAGAGCGTCCCAGGAATGCTGAGACTTCTGGAACCACAATTTCTTCTGCCCTCGCTGGTTCCTGGAAAAGGACCTTTGAGGGTTGGAGATGCGGATCCTGACAGCTGAAAGCATCTTCCCGTCCTTCTCACTCTGGACTAGAGTGTCTCAGACAGTCTTCCCGAACAGGGTTGAACCATCAAATGGGGCATTTGCAAAGTACGCCTTGAAAGGTTCCAAAAAATCTCAAAGCCGGAGCCAGGTATGACGCATCATGGCAATACTGGAACCGGCCTCCCTAGTGGCTCCCACGGTAGCGTGAGAGAGTAAACGCACAGACGTATTATTGACTGACTTAAAAGTGGCCATACAAGCCGAGAATGAACGTTTATCCTCCACCTAAATGGACTCCGGGGAAGACTCTGCGTACTCTTTCATGAGGTTGCTCTGAAGCCTAATCACGTGGGCCATATAGTTAAGCGCCCTTATGGCAAAGGTAGCTGAAGCATACGTACGCTTTCTCAGATGATCCATCGCCATAGACTCCTTGTCTGGAGGATGGACTGAGGAACTTTTCTGGGCCAGTTCCTTTTTGGTGGCCGCCGCCACCACCATGGCATCAACTGGGGAACCCTTACTCCATGCATGCTTGTCAGTAGGGGGGCTCAACACTTTATCTGTCCACTTTGGTAATGGCTCTACAGTGTCTGGTTCCTTCCAAGCTTTGGTGGTAATGAGGTCCACCAGAGGATCAGCCGGGGGGGGGACACCCAAGAGGTAGATGGGCCTGTGTCGAATGCCTCCAGGAATACCGACTCGTCCAAGGAAGGCTTTTGAGTGGACCAGCCTCCCCTCTGGTGGAAAACTTCCATTACGTCTCCGAAGGAGACATCTTTGGGAGGTGATATGGGGGAGCCTTCCCCTTCCTCCAAGTCGGTATCCTCAGTGAGGGACTCGGGGGAGTCCATGTGCCTCCTCTCGCACTGGCATTTACGAGGGACCTACTCGGGGGGCTCTCCGGGGAGGGTTCACAAACAGTTTCGTATTCCTCGAGGGGGAACCGTCTGGGGAGTATCAGACACAGACTGTCCCTGGGAGAACTGGATGACCAAAGACATACTCAACTGCGAGGGAGCAGGGGCAGACTCTGAGGAAAGAGTGAGGGGTCTTGATGCTCCTGAGAGAACCCTCTCCACAACATCGAAGGCCGAAGGGAAAACAGCTTCTCTGAAACTGGTAGAACAAGTAGCCGTGCCCTTCGGATCCGATGAGGGGATTGCAGCCGAACCCAGAACAGCTGGACCCAGAGGGATGGTACATCCTGACCACAATGGAGCCGACAACACAGTCATCACCTCGGATCCGATGCCCAGATCTCGGCACTGAGAGCTCGGATCCGACATAGGATCTGACAAACTCTAGGGCATGGCCGGCGTCGAGGTTGGAGGAACCATCGGTGCCGACTCCCTGACTCCGGGGGTCCTCGAATCCACGGACACCGAAACCCAGGGATGGATTGGAGAAGGAGCTATCGGGGTGAACACTGGAGCCGAACTCCCCGCTCCGGAGGGAGGGGGAGCCAGCAACACTCCCATCTGCAATTGAGTCTGCAAGAACTTTCTCATCATCCGGTCCATGTCAGCTTCAGAGAGGCTTCTCGCGGATCTGAAGGACACCACCGACACTGGTCGGGAGGGCCGATGCGAGGACGACCTCAAAGTGGGCCAAGCCTCCTCCTCCGGCTCTGGGGAGAATCTTGGAGAATGGAGCTGAGGGGAAGACGGCCTAGGAACTTTTTCTTGACTGGAGACCAGCTTGGCAGGGGGGGGCCTATGGATCCGAGACCGCTGGTCTCTTTCGACCCCTCTCCTTGTCTCTCTCTCTCTCCCTCTTTCTCTTTCCCTGTCTTTTTCTTTGTGTTTCTCCTTCCTGGCCTCTCTATCATCCTGTTTTGAAATGGGAGTGTGAATCCCGGACAGGGAGGGAGGACCAGAAGCTTGTACAGCCACAGCTGTGGCTGAAGAAGAAGAAGAAGCCGCGGATTCCGCTTGCAGAAGACCAGCCAGAATCAACTTGGCCCTGCCATCCCACAGAGCCCGAGGGTTAAAGGCTGCACAAATCTTGCAGCCCAAAGTAAGGTGGGGCACCCCTAAACACACGACGCACAGAGTGTGACCATTGGCCAGCGACAGCTTATAACCACACTCCGTGCATTTAGAAAAGGTCGGCTTCTGGGGGTCAACATAGCCACTCTACAATTAGCAAAGGCTAACTAGCAACCTATACAGTGTGCACGCACACACACACGCGCACACACACACACACACACACACACACACACACACACACACACACACACACACACACACACACACACACCAAGGGCGGGACGGGGAGGCCTACACTAACATAAAGTTAACAACTCTACTTACTTTTTTTTTTTTTGTGTGTAAATCCCAAGGGAGAACATGGGGAAAAAGCTAAACACACACACACTGAAAGAAAGCACAGCTAAAGCTAGACCAAAAGATCCCACTCTACCTGCCTGGAGCTCAGAGATCACGTCCTGGCGAAGCCGCGGCAAATGAGAGCTGAAGGTTGGAAGGAGGTTGCAGTGTAGTACAGGTAAGGGGGAGGAGCTTGGAGCTCGGATCATAGCTTGGAAAGCTGTCGGCTCGGATCCCCACAGTTGATGACCAAATGAAATTAACTACTTCAGATCAAACTTTCAGTAAGAAGGAAGGATTTGTTCTGAGGGAAACTCTATCTTTGTGGAAGATCAAATAAGGTGGATAGACAGACAAAGCTTGCAACTCTGATACTCTCCTGGCTGAAGTAATCGCTGTCAGGAAGAGTGTTTTCCAAGATAAAAATTTAAATGAACAAGATGATGCTGGTTCGAAAGGAGTCAGGATCAAGGATGATAGTACTAGATTGAGGTCGCAAGGAGGAGGAGATTCTCTGAAGGGAGATCTTAACAGAAAGGTACCCTTGAGGAAAGCTTTAGTCTATGGGACATTAGACTAGATCCGTATTCTCCCACATAATAATTAGAAATAGCAGTTAATTGATCTTGATGATTGGATGGGAAATGGGAAATTCACCCCGGGGATCACTTCTGTGGCTCTGCTCGACAGGGGCACAGGAAAATAATTTTCTTGGGTGGCGAAAGCCAGGGTACATTTTTTGGCTAGGCTTGTATGGGCCCTAGAGCTGATAGCCTAGTACCTACCTATGAACTTGAACAGTGGCTGCCGCTGCTCCTTGATTAAAGGTTTCTGTTAAAAATTCCAGAATTGCATGTATAGATGCTGTAAAGGGATCTGTATGACTTTCGTTAGCCCAACAAGAGAACCTCTTCCATTTGCTGCATAGATTTCCTAGTCGTCTGCTTGTGCGAGGAGACTATAATGTGGCGGACTGCAGGGGGCAATTCCGGAAACCTGGCTAAGATCGGAAGTGGAGCAGCCAAGCTGGTGTGGAGGGCAGGATGGAGCGTTCTTGACTGATGTGTCAGAAGATCCAGCACTGAGTCCTGGATCCATGGGTCCTCGTGAAGGTAGGGCCAAAGGAAAGGGAACCAAATCTGATAAGGCCAGTATGGTGTAATGAAAATTAACCTGCGACTCAACAACTTTGCTTTCTGGATAACCTTTGGAATCAAGGGGAAAGGCATAAAGACGTCCCAGGGACCAATTGTGAACCAGTGCATCCCTCGGTGACTCTCCCAGAGGGGAGATTAGGGCAAAGTAGTTGCTGCATTTGGTATTGAAGGAAGTGGCAAAGAGGTCGCAGCAAGCGTGGCCCCATTTGCGAAAAATTTGATTCACAACTTCCTGATTGAGGAACCACACATGAAGCATGAGAATTACTCTGCTTAGCCTGTCTGCTATAACAATGGATATCCCTGGGATGTGCTTTGCTGACAGAAAGCATTGAGAAGATATTGCCCATTGCCAAACTCTCTGGGCCTCTTGACATAGGCAGTACGATCTGGTTCTCCCATTTGTTGATGTACCATACTACCGACATATTGTCTGTCTGAATTGCAATAGTCCCCGTGGGAAGAGAGTCCTGAAATGCTTGCAATGCCAGAAGCACTGTCCTCATCTCTAAGACAATGATATGCAAATGGTACTCGTGATCTTTCCAAACTAGTTGGACCATCTGTCCCAGATAATGCCCCCTCCACCCTATCTGGGACGCATCCGTGGTTACTGTCGCGATAGGTTGGAGAAGTACAAACGGTCTGCCCATTGTTACCTGAGAGGACTGAACCCACCAAAGTAGGTCCTTCTTGCAGGAGTGCATTATGAGGATTTTGTGAGACATGGGTAACTCCTGCATGGACCATTGGGCAAAGAGTAGCCACTGCAATACTCGCATGTGAAGTCATGCCATGGGAAATAGTGTTATTGTCACTGCCACAGAGCCTAGGATCTTGAGGACAAATCGTGCCTGTACTCTGTTCTTGTTGAGTAAGATAATCACTTGACTGAGTAACGTCTGAATCATTTCTTGAGGTAGTTTTGCCAACATGTTGCTTGTATTTAAATCTGCACCAATGAATGTAATATGCTGTGATGGCAACAAGGCAGATTTTTCTGCATTTATAGTAATGCCTAGTTTTGAAAAGAGATGGATGGTGTAGTCTCTTGCTTTGATTAGTAGCTCCTTGGTGGTGGCAGTTAGGAGCCAGTCATCTAAGTATGGAAACACCTGGAATCCCTGACATCTCAGATGAGCCGTGACTACTGCCATGCATTTGGTAAACACCCTGGGGGCTGTGGTGAGTCCAAAGGGCAGAGCTCTGAACTGGTAATGACTGGCTCCCAGCAGGAAGCGTACAAATCTTCTTGCGTGTTTGTCCATCTTTATGCGGTAGTACACGTCCTGAAGATCTAATGAGCACATCCAAATGTCTTTTCCCAGAAACGGGAGTATAGACTGCAGCATTACCATCCAGAACTTTGACTTTTTCACTGACTTGTTTAGTCTGCTGAGATACAATATGGGTCTCCAGTCCCCTGTCTTTTTTTGGAACTAAAAAGGACCTTGAGTAAATTCTGGATCCTAGTTGGTCTGTGGGGACTTCTTGGATGACTCTTTTTTCTAGCAATGTTTGGATTTTTAGTGTTGCTTGTTCCACCCTTTGACTGTGTGGACTTTCTAGGATAAACTTTGGTGGATGAGGTGGACTCTGAAAGGGAATGTTGTATCCTTTGGATATAATGGACTGTACCCATTTGTCTTCAGTCAAATTTAGCCAGGCTTCTGGGTATAGCGATAGTCTCCCCCTGACTGCCTCCAGAGGTGGACAGACAGGCCTTCTTTCAGGAGCGCTGGAAGGGCCTACCAGAAAACGTATCTCTGTCACCCTGGTTATGCGGACCTCCTCTGCTGCATGGACGGCGCCTCTGCCCCTGGGGGAAGGATCACCACAAGTGTCAGATAAGGTTCCTTTAGACTTACGGAACCACATTTTTCCGCTCTTCTGACCTTTAGGATAAGGTCTAGTAGGGGCGGAAAAAGGGACTCAAATGGCAGACAGAGTCTTACCATCTTGTTGGCTCCTAGTGAGAGTTTCTTTCACTTTCGGCTCGAACAATGACGAGCCATCAAAGGGACTGTCAATGAAGGAAGAACAGAAGGGTGTGGCAAACTCACAAAGGCGCATCCAGGAATGTCTATGAAGAGTTATTCCTGTGCCTGCTGCCCTGCTCGCTCCATCGGCCGCATAAGATATGAGGCGCACAGAGGAGTTCGATATGGAGGTTAAAACTGCAAGCTGGGAATTAACCTTATCAGATAAGTCCTGGGCTGTAGCACCTTGCAGGGTATCTCCTAGCTCTTTTAGAAGATCCCTCTGAAGTCTCGTGAAATGCGACAAATAATTCAGCAACCGTAAGGTAAAGGCTGCTGCGGAAAACATACATTTCCCATATCTGTCCACTGTACGAGAATCCTTATTCGGTGGATGAACAGATACAGAAATTTCAGCTAACTCCTTTTTTGTGGCCGCTGCCACCACCAATGCATCTACAGGAACCCCTTTTGTTAAATACTGCCTATCGTCCGGGGCCGTAATGAATTTATTATGCCTCCGCGGAACGGGGTCTACTGAGTCCGGAGATTCCTACACCTTTCGACTCACCAAACCCAGGAGTGGGTCAAAAGGTGGAGACACCCAAGAGGTGGAGGGGCGAGAGCCAAATGCCTCTAGGTATACCGACTCATCTTGAGAAGGGGGAAAGGGTCTTCCAGCCACCTCTCTGCTTAAGAATCTCCAGGTTGTCTGAAAAGGAGAAATCTTCAGAGGGTGACCATGAGGACCCTTCTGAATCCTCTAAGTCAGTATCAGAAGTGACAGACTCAGGGGAGTCTATGTGCTTCCTCTTACACTGTCTCTTCCGAGGGACCTCCTCGGGGGGATGCTTTGGGGAGGTATCGAAAGAGGAGCATCCACCCACTGTGGCTTCCTGGGGCACTGGCCCTCTACTCTGTGGGTTATGAGGGGTAAGGAAGAGGTGGACACCGGTCCCCTAAGGGGAAAAGAGGCTGGAGCCGAAGGTGGAACAGACTCAGTGGAGAGCACACTCTGCATCACCTCGAAGGCACTGTGGTCCTGGGCCGAAAGAGACTCTGGCCCCGAGAGGCCGGGAGATCTCTGCAGCACCGAGGAGGGTGGCTCCGAGGCAGATGTGGGAGCCAAACTCACCTGAGCCGATGCGCTGGGTGGGAGAACCGGTTCCAACAAGGGTCCGACTCGATTCTTCCCCCCGGGGCCGACCAAGGAGTGTTGACCCCCAGGTCCCTCGATGGACGAAAGCATCGAGGAAACTGGAGAGGACCTCCGAGTCGAGATATCAGTAGTAAATACTGGCTCCGGTGGATCCAGCACAATGACTTCCATACTCTCTGGCTCCAAACTCGTTTGCGTTGGAGGAGGAATCGGCATAGTTGGGGGTACCATTGTCGGCTCCACGATCCAATGGGCTGGGTTCAAGAGAATTTCTGCTAGGGCCTGGGTCTGAAGCAACCTCTTCACTACCCGCTACACGTCATCATCCAATAGCCTGGAGGATCTAGAAGAATGACTAGAAGACTTGTGGCTACCTGCCACCGACTGTAGTAAAGGAGATACCGGCACCGAGTGAACAGGCACCAAGGACGGAAACCGACTCTTTTTTCGGCTCCGCAACAGTTCCAATGAAACAGATGGAATTGAGGGAGAACCATGTTTTTCAGGCCCGACAACTTTCAGAGCCGAAGAAGTATCAATTTTAGTGCTGCTTGTCAGCTCAGACACCAGAGCCAACGAAGCAGTCTTTTTGGTTATATCTGAATTTTTTGTCTGATTTCCTTCGTCCACTTTTAATAAGCCCCTTAATATAAGCTTATTTCTCCTCTCCTGCAAGACCCTGGCACTAAAGCTATGACATATGGAGCAGGAATCTTGAAGATGGAGTGGTCCCAGACAGTACACACAACTAGTGTGTCCATCACTATATAAAATATAAAATTTTACAAGCCTGAGCCAGTGAAGACAATCCTGAAGCTTTAAGCGGCAAATAAGATCTGGGGAACAGCCGCTAAGCACCATGGGATAGGACTCAGCCTCAAGCCAATAGAAGCTCTCGAGCTTTAGTATAGGCTGAGTCGGAGCCGAGTCTCGGTTGCGAACCCAACCAGCAAGAATGAAGGTGAGATGGGACAACATAACATCACATGATATGTACAAATTTATACAGTTGTACATTGCATACTAATGAAATGACCGTATAATTTTACATTTAGAGATAATATGCTGATAAAAGCAGTCATTTAGCAGTATTTACAAGATGTTATAACAGTATACGCAGCACAATTGTGCAAGGCAGAGGGTAGGCATAGATAGATAGTATGATTCAGTCACAGTTCATGTTGGTGTAAATGACCTGAGGCATACTTCCTTAGACTATATGAAGACAGACATTATGAAGCTCTAGGACTATGCATCACATATTGGTATGTGTTTAACACTGAAAAGCATTTTACCTTCTTCAAGAATGATGCTACAATATGAACAGATGATGACTGACTTTAATAACTGGCTAAGTTTTTGGTGTCATTTTAGAAGGATGCAGTATTTGTCAGTGTGGGAGGATATGGTTAACAAACCATGTTGCTTTCCCAAGGATGGTTTGCACCTGTCCCCTCTAGACTTTTGAATATTGGATAAACACTCTGCTCCCCCATACAGCCTTTTTTTAGGCAATGCCAAATTGACAAACCTTCCAACATAGCAAAATCTGCTCAAGAAAATCTAAATGTATTACTGCTCAATGTCAGGTGTCTAAGCAAGAAGTTCTACTCCATCCAAGCTCTCTTTGCCTTGGAGAATGCAGACATCTGTGCAGTTACTGAGATATGCTTTAAAGCTATCAGAGTACCCCAGTAATGCAAAGTTTTGATGCCTTCCACGCATTAAGACCAGCAACTGCACAGACATCATCTAAAGGTGAAGCTGTCCTGATCTACAACGAATAACAAGCGTAACTCCAGGTTGGTTAAACTGGATAACATGCTGGAGTTCCTTCATGTCCAGATTAGAATAGACAAAGCCCAATACCATATCCTAGCGAGCTATCGGTCACCCTCTACATCCCATGAAACCCACAGCTCATACTTGAATCTATTGGAAACACTCACCATTCAACCATATACCATACTCATAGGTTCATAGGTTCATAGGTTCATACTAGGCTATCTGCCCAAGGGCATTTATAAGCCTAGCCAGAATGTGTTTGGCTTTCGCCACCCATTTTAAATTTATTTTGCTATGCCCTTTTTCGAGGTTAGTATACTGTGCCTCTGTCTAACAGTGACACAGAAGTGATACCTGGGGTAAACCTACGATCTCCCATCCACTAATCAAGATTCCTCTTGAAGAGAGTCAATGAGGGACTCTGCCTAACCTTGACTGGGATTTTATTCCAGAGTGAAGGGAGCCTCTGGGTTATGAATCTGTCCCTCCAGCATGTCCTATTTATTTCAGTGCTGAGGTTCAAGTCTCTCGAGCGTAGCTCGATGGGATTTGGATTTTCTGAGGTGCAGCATGTCCATTAATTCGGGTTGGACATGGCTTTATCGTCAGGCACAGATCGCCTTTGAACAGGCGGTATGCCACTGAGTAGAGCTGGAGTTTCTTTAACCGGGCAGCATATGGCATCTGTTTGAGCCCTTTGATCCTCTTGGTGAGGTACTTTTGGGGTCTTTCCAGTTGCTGCAGGTGTCTGGTAAGGTACATCCCAAAAGGGGCATTGTACTCAATTATGGGCCTGATGAGGGATGAGTAAAGAGGCACGATGACCTCCCTGATCTAGATGTGAATCCCTTCATGATTAGGTGGGCTATATAAAATGTTTTTCTAACCACTTTGGCCACGTGGTTGTCAATTGAGAGATTGCTATCAACTTGGGTCCCCAGGTCCCTAATTACTTCTTCTGTACTTAATGGATTACCACCCATGTGGTAATTTGTGGGCACTTTGTTTTTGCCAAAGGGGATGACTATACACTTTTTGGCATTTAGCTTGAGGCCATGGCTCTGGCACCAGTTGTCTGTTTCTATGAGGCCCTTTTGGAGGATGCTTGTGTCGGCTGTAGAGTCGATTATGGCGCCCAGTTTGCAGTCATCTGCGAACTTGGTCAGCCACAGTCCTTCCGTGTTGGCCTGTATCTCTGAGAAATATATACCGAACAAGAGAGGTCCCAGGACTGAGCCTTGTGGAACACCACTTGTAACTGGTTTGGAGTCTGACATGGCTCCAGCAATTCTAACCATGTGGGTTCTGTCCTTGAGCCAGTCTGCAATCCATCTAGTGACATAGGGGCTTATATTTAAGCTGGTGAGCTTATCTATAATGCCCGAGTGGGGTATTGTATCGAAGGCTTTTGCGAGGTCCAGGTAGGCTGTGTGGTCCACCTTCCCCTCGTCAATGGCCTTGGTGACTGTTTCAAAGAAATCAACCAGGTTTAAGAGGCAGGATCTGCCCTTAACAAAGCCGAACTGGGTAGGATCCAGTGTCTGTAGGTCCCTAATATCTTTATTTATGAGGTCCATGATGATCATTTCCATAGCTTTGCAGACCAAGCTAGTCAGGCTTATGGGGCGATAGTTTCCAGGATCCGTTGAGGCACCACCTTTATGGAGAGGGACCACTGTTGTTGTACGCCACTCTTTGGGCACATATCCTGTAGTAAGGCTGAGATTGAACAGTAGTTTTATGTTTGGGTTTAGCTCTTCTTGGAGTTCATGTAGGGCGCAGCCCGGGACACCGTCTGGTCCCATTGATGCTGTGTTTTTTTTTGGAGAGGGCGGCTCTTAACTGAGCATCTGAGATGTCAGGGGGCAGCACTCTGCTGGGATAGATATTTGCCCTTTTGGTGGGGGGGGGAGTTTGCGCTGAACCTGTCAGCTAGGATGTTGGCAATGTCTGTGGGTTCAGTGTATTTTTTGTCATTTTGGACTAATTCTGAGCATATCTGGGAATTACCACCCAGGTTCCTAACATAACTAAAGAAAGCCTTGTGATTATCCTTAGTGTCCTGTGCAATTTTTCTCTCGAAGCTGGCCTTAGACAATTTTATGAGTGCCTGTAGTTTTTTGCTAATACTGATCAGTGATGCCTTCCCTTTTTGGGATTTTGCTCTATCATTTAGTAGCTTCCTCCTTCTATTGTATAGTTTGTTTACGGCTGGGGTCCACCAGACAGGACGTCTGCCTTTGGAGGATTGGGTCTTGGTTTTATTTGGGATCGCATGATCCATGCATTCCTGAAGGTGTTCATAGAATGCGTTTATAAAGGATTCTGCGGTCCGGGCTGTATTTTCCACAGGCCCGGGGGCTTTGAAGGATTCCACCTCAGTTTTGAGGAGTGTGAAATTTGCTTTAGAGAAGTTTTTCACTGTGGTTTTCTGGGCAGGGGGTGGGGTCGGGATGTGAATATCCAGTGAGATTAGTTTATGGTCTGATCTTACCAGTGAGGGATACACTTCTGGTCTGGAGCATAGAGTCCCCATGTTGGTGATGAATAGGGCAAATATGTTTTCCCCTCTTGTGGGAGTGGTAACAAGTTGTTCCATAGCATTTGAGTTTATAAATTCTAGGAACCTTTGGGCTAGGGTGTTGGAGCTAGAGTAATGCTCCCAGTCTATGTTTGGGTAGTCGAAGTCGCCCAATATAATGGTGTTTGGAGAGACCTTCATATTTTCCAGTGTTCTCAGAAAGGCCAAGTGGGGTTCCTGGGTTTGGGAGGGTGGTCTGTAGCAGGCTATAAACTGGAAGGCAGTTTTACCCACTGTTAGTTGCACATGGATAGTCTCTGATGCTTCGTGCTTTGCCACCAACCTGGAGGTGTGGGTATCTTTGATGAATATCGATACTCCCCTTTGTGGTTCGGTCCAAGTTTTGGGGCGAAAAGCATGGTATGAGGTATAACCTGGTAGTGCTGGGGTGCTCTCGGGAGCCCTGAACCAGGTTTCTGTTACTGCACAGATATCGATGTTCTCCATGCTAAGGAGAGTTTCGAAAGTCGTGCATCTTGAGGTTTAGACTTCTGGCGTTGAGTAGCATTACTCTTAGTTTCTTATCCCTTGTGATACCTATGGAGGTGGGTTTGTCTTTTGAGCCTTGCCTAAGGCACTATGGGGTAGCAAGAGCCTTTGCCAATATCCGAAAGCCCAGGGGTGACAGGTGCAAGCCGTCCCTAGCGAAGCATCGTGGCTTGTCGAGCATATCATCCCAAGCTGACAGGCATTGGATCCCCTTTGAATGACACCAGTACTTAAGCCAATTGTTGAAATTGATCATCTTGTCTTCATATTGTGGCATCATTCTTGGTGAGGGTAAGATGCTACTCAAGGTCAGGGTCATACCGGCCTGGGCTACATGCTCAGAGAGCTCATTTATGTCTCTTTTCATGTAGTCCAGGGAGGTGCGCCTCAGGTCATTCACACCAGCATGGACAATGACTTAGTCATATTTGTACTTGCCTTGGAGTGACCTGAGTGCTTGTGTTATGTGGCGGATCCTAGCGCCCGACAGGCTGCTCACCGTGACCCTCTCCTTGTTCAGCCTGGTGAGCGGGACGTCAGTGTGCCTGACGATAGAGTCACCTATTACAAGTGTATCAGGTGTGTTGTTTAGTCTTAAGGGCTGTGACTGTTCGGCACACTGGCTTTGTGAGATATGTGTTGCACGTGTTTTGTTTTGGGGTAGCGGTTGCTTGGGTGTCTGCTTTGGAGGTCTCTGCTGCTTAGGCAGATCTTTATTTAGAGCCTCCGAGTATGTTTTTGTGTGATTATGTGTTTGGTTTGCTATCGTGGTAGGTCTATGTGAGAGTGGAATTGTAGTGAGTGTGGTTTCCTTCTCCTCCTGACTGGTTATGCCAGTACTGAGTTGAGACAGCTTAGCCTCCAGTTTGGCTATATGGTTGCATCTCTCACATGCGTTGGAATTTGTTGGGAGGAGGAGAAGGTTGTCTGTGTACATGAGGCAGTTGTAACATTGCCTCAAGATTCCCAGATTCACCAGCTGGACCGGAGAGGAGATTGACAACTGACCTTTGGACATGCTAGAATAATATTGGGAATTCCTTAATAATTGAAAACAAGGGCCAGTGGGGAGTGAGGGTGTAGTGCTTTTAATTTTTAGTGCTGACTTATATAAGTGCTTTAGCGAGCAAGTGCCAGGTAACTTAAGTGCAATGTGTTACAGGTAACTTAAATGCAAAAACCACAAACAGCAACTTTCTTTCAAGTGAAACAAGGAAATAAGTACAGTAAGCAATGCAGATATCACTAGTGATCCACAGAAGCGCTGAGAAGCTGCGTATTAGGTGGAATTAGCGTTCCAGGGAAATAGCAAGCAAACAAACAACAAGCATATAAACAAAGCTAGATTCAGCAGGCCTGGATCTAGTCTATGCTACAGCAAACAAGGTGTACCAATTTCAGTAAGATACAGTTCAAATATTCAGGCACTATAAACCTTTAACCAGAAATTCCCAGCTCAGCTCTTCTCCCACAAGAGTGCAGACCACGAGCCTTCTTAATGTAAAATAACTGGCCTGAAGCCCAAGTACTTAAACCAGAACTAATACACTTTAAGAATAACAGACACTGGGCTCTCAATCAGCAGTTCCCAACTTAGAAGGATGAAAGCTACCTGTCCTGCTACCACAGTGCATGCCACAAACCTTCCTAATGTAAAACAACTGGCCTGAAGCCCAAGTGCTTAATCCAAAAGACTTAGAATGATAGCTACACTTTAATCAAGTTACTACCAAGCAGTAATAAATACAATTGAATACTTTAGAGAATGCCTGGATTAGTGCTCAAGTTACACAAACAAAGCTAGATCCAGCAGGCTCGAATCCAGTCTATGCCACAGCAAACAAGGCGCACCAACTTCAGTAAGAAGCAGTTCGGATATGCATGCACTATAAGCCTTCAACCAGAAATTCCCAGCTCAGAGGGGCAGAGTCCAGCCTCTCCTCCCACAAGAGTGCAGACCACGAACCCTCTTAATGTAAAATAACTGGCCTGAAAGCCCAAGTGCTTAAACCAGAATTAATAAATTTTTAGAATAACAGACACTGAGCCCTCAATCAGCAGTTCCCAGCCTAGAAGGATGTAAGCTACCTGTTCTGCCACTACAGTGCAGACCACAAACCCTCTCAGTGCAAAACAACTGGTCCGAAGCCCAAGTGTTTAAACCAAAAGGCTTAGAATGAGTTACACCAAGCAGTAATAAATACAACTGAGTACTTTTAAGATGATGCAAAAGTAAAATTAAGTAGGTAGAAACACAAGTACAGTAAAAGCAGATGAATTTTTTTTTTCTGAACAAGTGCTGAGATCAAAGAAACAGATTTGAGTGCTGAAACTAGAAAACTGGCTAGTTATAAGAAAAAAAAAACTAAGCTAGAAGGCTTCCCTCCAACACAGAAGGGCTTGGGGGCTCAGAAGCCTACAAATAGTCTGTACCACTTAACAGGAAAGGCAGGAAACAAGCTTAATTTTTTTTCTGTTTCCCAGATGCTCTCTGTACACAGTAGGAGTGCCTGAAATCAGAATATGATCTCACTGCACTCAGTTGAGTAAGCAAATGAGATGGGCCCAGAAGGAGTATCCAAACACAAATTTACAAGAACTGTAATGCAGTTTTTTTTTGTGCTTGTTAATATTTTATACCAATTTCAAGATGCAAAATGCATTTTATATTTTAAGTAGTCTTGAATAGTGTGTAGTCAGCTATATTTTAAATGTGAGGTGGGTGTGTCTTATAGGTTCATAGATAGTTACTAGGCATGCAGTACAAAAGACCATTAAGGAGCCTTAGCCACATTCCCAGGTGCCCCAAAGCGTTATCTAGTTAAGTGACTTGCTGAAGATCAAAAAGCGGGCAGATGAGAGTGGAATGTTTTAAACCCTTTACCTTGGAACAGGAAGCAGTTCATTAACAGCTCAGAGCTTTACTCCTCTGTGCTAACTTCCAGACTTATCAGTGACTGCTATATATGTTAAAGACAGTAAACCAAGAAAGCACTTTTTACATCTTTCAAAAAGCTAAAATCTGGCTCTCTTCTTGCTCAAAACCATAAACTATATCCCTAAATGTGAACAAGTACCTTTTCATTCCTCATACCTCCTTACTCTCCCTTCTGCACTTACTTCCTTACTGCTATCTAATTCTCTTCCCTCACTTTCTCTCTAAATATACCATAAGCCTGTTTTTCCCTCACATCATATTGCAATTCCTGTTTGGATTAGACTACCTTACCTTTAATTTCTCTACAAACTGTCTAAAAATTTCTCTATTAAATAATTGCCATATACCTTATTTCAATTCTTGACCATTGTTTTTATATTATGTCTAATTTGTTATAATTATTTAAACTACAGTTTTTTTTTTATTTTTGAAGACTAAAATTATTGTTCTTAAAATGTTTTGTAATAATTTGAAGTTTTTCTCCCCAGGCCTCCACTGAAAATGGGCTTCTACCCAGTTGGACTTTCGCGGTAATCAAATGTCAATAAATAAACCAGAACAAGATAAGAAGAGTTAGACAGAAGCAAGTCAACATTAATGTAATGCTGTAAAAGTGCACTGATCACAGTATATGCAGAAGTAAGGTAATAATTTCCCGTTTTTATATACGCGGATATCTAGAAAATCTCCCTGGTTTAAGATGCACACAAGCTTTTTTAAGCAAACAGGTTTACAAAATAAGATAAAACGATGAAAGGCACGAAAAGTGCTAGTCTTTTCTTGTATTTGTAAAGTCATCAGCTACTTTTTCCCCATTAGTGAATGCTTTCAGCACTAGACAAGAAATCTACAGCTGCTGGCAATTAATCATGAGAGAGCTAGCAGAGAAATTTACAAAGATTATTTCACTCACCTGCAAAGTCAGCAGGTGGAAGCAGTTAATTATGACAAGTCTGAGTACTGAAAACTGAGTGAAATGTATAAGGTACAATATAATTAACATTTAAAGGTACACTGGCAAACAGTTTAGTAAAAAATATTCAAGGTTTAAGCTGTGGGAAGTGAATAAGTTATACAAGTAGTTATCTTTCCAGCAGACTTAGTAGTTTAATGCATTTGACACAACAAATACACAATTTAGTTTATTTAAAGGTGGACAGTGCACTTTTTTTTAGGGTTAAAAGTAAAAGTTTACTGAAAACAAGCTAGTGTTGTATTCTCACATCTGGAAGGGGACAGAGCAAAGAAAAGGATAGATAGCAGTTAATGTAATGGGAATACATGTTGTAACATGTGATTTAGCATGGGTAAATACAAGTTATGTACTCCCCATAACTATGCATCTGTGTTGTCCATTTTCATTCTTCCTCAACAAATGGGTTCAGATCCAATCTTCGGATCTGACTTGGCCACTTTCTCTGGATTGTAGAATCCGACTCTCAAGTTCCTCCCTTATCCATAATGCCCCTGACCACTGTATTATCTCAGATCAAGTTTACTGCTATTATACTATATTAGAAAAAAAATATCTCAATATAGCTATGACAGAAAAGTGATAGCTAGAATATCAGGAGCTCACACAGGAAAAAGAAGTTATGTCTTACCATAATGTTCCATCTGTATTGTTGATCCTCGTTCCGTCATTACGCATGGGAAAGAGTCCCCAGCTACCTCTATTCCTGGGAGGCTCTCATGGAAGGATATTCCTGAGCACCATTGAACCAAAAGATGCTCTTCTCCTGGAGGCCAAATCCAATTTGTAATGATTGATGAAGGTATGAGGCGTAGCCCAAGTTGCAGCTGCACAGATGTCATGTAAAGAAGCTCTGGCATGGAAGGCAGCAGAAGTTGCCACCGACCTTGTCGAATGAGCCTTCATGCTAGTAGGCAACAGAATATTACGTTGTGTATAAATGAAGGTCACACAGTCTTTCAACCATCTAGCTAATGTGACCTTAGCAACAGCAGATCCTAATCTAGGTCCAGAATAGGCCAAAAATAACTGGTCAGATTTACGAGAGGACCTAGTCCTGTTTAAGTAAAAACTGATTTGCCTGTGAATATCTAGGGTATGCAGGCAATACTCTCCTCTGTTTGAATGATCGGGAAAGAAAACTGGCAATTCAATGGTTTTATTAATGGACATTTCAGAGATCACTTTTGGCAGAAATGAAGGATTAGTTCTCAAAGACACTCTATCTCTATGAAAAATCAAGTATGGACATATGATGCATAAAGCTTGAAGCTCAGAGATACATCTGGCAGATGTAATGGTGCCTAAAAACAAGGTTTTCCATGACAAAAATTTGAGGTCGCAAGAAAAAGCTGGTTCAAAGGGTGGTATTGTCAGAGCTTGTAGAACTAATGATAGATCCCATGGTTGAATAGGTTCTCCAAAAGTTGGCTTCAGATGATTCACACCTTTTATGAAGGTCCTGCACAATTTGTGTGACATAAGAAAGGAGTCTTGGACACCCTCATGGAAATTAGGTATTGCAGCCAAATGAACTCTAATGGTAGAGGCCGATAGACCCAATTGAAAAAGGTCGACCAGATACTCTAGTATTATCAACACTGGTGCTGAGAAGGGATCTACTTGTTTTTCTTTCAGCCAACAGGTAAATCTTTTCCACTTGCTTAGATAAGTAATTCTAGTGGAAGACTTATGAGATGCAATGAGAATGTCACGTACTGGTAAAGAAAAATCATTCTGCCTGACAATCAAGTGAATTGGAGTAGCCAAGCTGTGAGCTTCAGGCTGTCCAAGTTGGGATGAATAAGGTTCTGCAGATGTGAGATCAACTCTGGGGTTGGATGGAGAATTCATGGTCGATCTAGTAGGTGAGGCCAAAGGAAGGGGAACCAAATCTGATGAGGCCAATATGGTGCTATGAGGATCACCTTGCTCTTCAACCGATGGGCTTTCTTCAGAAACTGGGGAATGAGGGGAAAAGGTGGGAATGCATAAAGAAGACCCGAGGGCCAATCGTGGACTGCAGTGCCCCTGGGTGACTGTCCCAGAGGGGGAATCAGGGCAAAGTAGTTTCTGCATTTGTAGTTGGTTGGGGATGCAAAGAGGTCGCAGCAAGGACGGCTCCAGCGGTGGAAGATCTCCGCCGCTATAAAGGGATTCAGGGACCACTTGTGAGGTTGTAGAATGCACCTGCTGAGTCTGTCTGTTATCACGTTGGAACTCCTGGGAATGTGCGTTGCTAGAAGAAAACGGTTGGTAGCCATCGCCCATTGTCATATCCTCATGGCTTCTCGACAAAGGGGGTAAGATTTGGTTCCACCTTGTTTGTTGATGTACCAGACCACCGCCATGTTGTCTGACTGAATCGCAATCTTCCCAGACGGCAGCAGGGGATGGAATGTTTGCAACGCCAGAAGCACCGCTCTCAGCTCTAGAACATTTATATGCAGTTGGGCCTCCAACATGGACCAAGTGCCTTGGACTGTCTGTCCCTGACATAGCCCCCCCCACCCCATCAGGGAGGCGTCCGTGGTCACTGTGGCCTTGGGTTGCAGGGGGGAGAAGGGGCGAGACCATTATGACGGATTGTGTGTCATCCATCAATTTAAATCCTGTTTGCACCTGTGGGTTACTCGAATCTTGGCTGAAAGAGGATGCTGAAAAGGATACCATTGAGTGAGCAGTAGCCATTGTAGAAGCCTCATATGAAACCTGGCCAGGGGGACAATGGTGATGGAGGCTGCCATGGAAGCCAGCAGCTGAAGGACAGAGTGAGCTGTGGATTTTTCCCTTGAAAGGATTGGGATCAGTTGTTGCTTTATTCTTAGAATTCTGTGCTCTGGAATGGCAGCTCTGCAGTTCTTTGTATCCAAGATAACCCATATGAATTCTGTGGACTGAGATGGGGTGAGATTGGATTTTTGCCGGTTTATGGTTATGCCTAGCCTTTGTGCAGCGAGGAAAGAGTATGCCAGGGCTTTTTCCAGTAGATGTCTGTTGGGGCGGAAATGAGCCAGTTGTCTAGGTGTGGAAACACCTGGAATCCTTGTAGTCGCAAGTGAGCTGTGACGACTGCCATGCACTTTGTGAACACTCTGGGGGCTATAAAGAGTCTGAAGAGCAGTACTCTGAACTGGTAGTGACTGGCTCCCTCACGGAAGCGCAGAAATCTTCTCGATGGCCTGTCCACTTTTATGTGGTAGTACGCATCTTGAAGATCTATCGAGCACATCCAATCGTCTTTTTCCAAAAGCGGGAGGATACACTGTATTGTGACCATCCAGAATTTTTGTACTCTCACAAACTTGTTCAATACACTGAAATCCAAAATTGGTCTCCAGTCCCCGGTTTTCTTTGGCACCAAAAACAGTCCTGAGTAGAATCCGGATCCTATCTGGTCTGGAGGGACTATTTGGATGACTTTCTTTCTTAGCAGCTTTTCTATCTCTAGTGCTGCTTCTTCCCTTTGACTGGGTGGAATGTTGGGAAGGTTTTTTGAAGGGACGGGACAAAAATCGAAGGGGTATGATAACCTCTGATTATAATACTTTGTACCCAAGAATCGGTGGTGATGGTTAGCTAGGCAAAAGGGTACAAGGAGAAATGACCCCCAACCACCTCCAGGAAAGGAGTTGGGCCGCTCTTCAGGACCGCTGGTAGGACTGGCCAGGGAAAGAGTTCCTGGAACCCTAGTTACGCAGACTCCCTCTGCCCCAAAAGGTGCGTCTTCCCTGTGAGTTTCCCCCTCTGCCTCTAGGGGAGAACTCGGTCTGTGTGTCAAGGAAAGGACCCTGAGATTTCTTGTACCATATCTTCCCACTCTTTTGGTTTTGGGAGAAAGCACGTTGAGGTGGAGAATAACGGACACCTACGGCAGAAAGGGTCTTACCGTCCTGTTCACATCTGGCCAGTGTACTTTTAACGTTGGGTCCAAACAACGAAGAGGCCTCAATGGGAGTGTTAAGAAAGGAAGCCTTAAACGGTTCCGCGAAATTGCACAAGCGCATCCAAGCTTGTCGTCTCAAGACCACAGCTGAACCCACTGCTCTAGCTGCTCCTTCTGATGCGTAAGATATAAGTCGCATAGACGAGTTAGATATTGACTCAATGGTGGCCAGCTGAGAGGCTACTTTGTCACGGACCTCATCAGACATGGCACCAGCCAAGGTTTCAGAGAGCTCGGAAATCAGATCCCTCTGAAGCCTGGTAAAGTGTGCCATATAATTCAGGGACCTGATAGTAAAGGTCACTGATGCAAAGGTGCGCTTCCTTATCCTGTCCAGGGCCCGGACTCTTTGTTAGGTGGATGTACAGTCTGGCTTTCTTCTTCCGCCAGATGCTTTTTTGTTGCGGCCACCACTACCACAGCATCCACAGGAAGACCTTTAGACCAATGGGGATCCATAGCAGGAGGGGACAAAATCTTATCTGGCCTCCGGGGACTAGCCTCGACGGTGTCAGGAGCCTTCCACGCACGCTGCATGATGAACCGTTCAAGTTCATCGGCAGGTGGAGTAACCCAGGAGGTAGGGGGCTGGGCGCGAAAGGCCTGCAGGAACACAGACTCCTCAGAGGTCGGATTAGAGGGCTGCCAGTCACCTCTCTGTTTAAGGATTTCGAGGATATTACCAAAGGATACCTCAGAGGGTGACCGAGGGGATCCTTCCCCCTCATCAAAGTCTGTTTCTTCAGTGAGAGACTCCTCTGTGGAGTCCATGTGTTTACTCGTACACAAACTTTTCCGGTGGACTTTCTCAGAGGGAGAAGCTGGGGAAGACAGCAGAAAAGGTGTCTTCTGTGGGAATATGTCCTGAGGCCCTTGCACCCAGTGTCCGCTAGGTGCGACTTGTGAAAACAGTGTACCAGAGGAGGGCAGGGGGGATAGACAGCACAGTATCACCAGCAGAAGTCAGAACCTTCTCCATCAGTTGAAAGGCTGGTCCACCTGAAGAGAGGTGAGTGTCCAGGACAGGGGTCACCCCTCCCCTATGTGGCCCAGCCTGCCGACTCGGAGTCCCCGGATGGCTGTGAAACAGCATATTACGCATGTCACAACTGTCATCCTGGGTCGTAGCAAAACTCTCCTGCCAGGAAGGCAACTGCGGTTCCTTAGTGAGAACCATAAAGGGAACTGCAGAGGGGAAGACTGTGCTATATCAATGGGCTTCAAAGGCAATGAAGGAGGAGAATAAGAAGGGGTCTTTGGAAATGGGTGATCACCTCCCAAGGAAGGATAGGTCCTGCGAGGCGGGCTACCTCTGGCCAGAAGCACTCGATCCACAAGACGCAACACATCGTGTTCGGAAAGGCTTCTAGTGGACCTCACAGAGACTGAGGGAGAAACAGGTCTGTCCACAGAAGAGGCAAGCTCGGTGCCCACCTCACCAGTCTGCATCGAGAACAACAGTGCCGAGAGAGACTGGACTACGGGTATCTGCACCGAGGTAATCATTGGTGCCGAGGTCACGGTCTGCACTGACACAAGGATCGGTGCCAAAGTGGTTGCCGGTACCGAAGCTGGAACCGACAAAACTGGAGCCAATAACTGGGGCATCGGTTCTGACTAAGATGTCGGACCCGACGTGGTCAAGGTCTGTGCCGACTGAACGGTCGGTGCCGATGCAGTAGTCGTAATTGTCTGAACCGAGGAGCCCCTCGGTGCCGATATAGTAAAGGCTACAGGAGAAGATAGAGCCAAGATCACTGACGGTGCCGCAGGCCTCAGTATTGAAGGTCTAGGCACCGAAAGCACTGGGGCTGACTGAGTGAGCTCCGAAGCAGAAACTTTAGCCTTTTTAGGTCTTGGTTGGCGGGAGTCCCCAGCCGGGGATGAAGGCAAAGACTTGGCCTTAGTAGGATCATCCACAATTTTCTTATGGGCTCTAGGAGGGGTTGAAGCCTCCGACCCACAAATAGCATCTGAAAAGGGAGATTTGAGAAGTCCCTTCAGCAACAACTTATTTTTCCTTTCCAACATGGTTCTGTTAGGGTCAACAGATAAGTGGGACACACCCAAGCAATAAACACACAAAGAGTGTGCATCTGATGTAGGTAATTTGTGTCCACAATCAGAACACCTTTTGAATCCCGGACTAATCCCGGACTACCTTTCTTATCTGCCATGATAGAAAAAAGGGGACAGTAGAAAGGGTACCAGCAATGGTACAAAAGAATACCCGAAGGTATGAAAAATGGAAGAGATTACCAATGATGGTAAGGGAGAAATACCTTGTGGTAAAAGATGCAGAGTAAAGAGAAGAAAACTCAAGAAAATAAGGTTGCTAAATGCGATAGGGTAAGAGACAACAAAATAGAAACTTTTCTTACAGAAAAAGTTATATATATGACTAGTCTGACAACAAATATTTATACTTAGCTCAAGAGAAGCAGCTTGACACGACTGAATGGCAATGCGGTAAACGAAATCTGAAGTAACAGGGAGAGGGGGATTATGGGTAAGAGTTTAGCTCGAGAGTTTGTAGCTGAAGCGAGCTTGGAAAATGGCTGGCTCGGTTCCGAGGTCGGAACCAATACCCATGCGTAAGGAATTAAACAAGGATTAACAATATAAGATCTAAGGTTCCTAATAATTCTGTTATGTCTCTCTCAAAGACATGGATAGGGAGAAGATGGGGGAAGTTGAGGAAGAATGAAAATGAAGAAGGGACAGTAAGATGCATTATTATGGTCATTACATAGCTTTTATATCTGATGCTGTCATTTTTATTCATTCCTCAAGGAATGGGACAGAGTTGCCAGCTATGCTTATCTTGGGTTCTGGAGAACCACAGAACTGAACGCTGCTCTGTTTCTGGAGACGATATCCAATTTGTGATGAGAAATAAAAGTATGTACATTAGATTATGTGGCAGCTGCACAAATGTCATCAATGGAGGTTCTAGCCCAAAAGGCAGCTGATGTAGTGTGGTTTTGTGGAGGGGGGGGCAAACATTTGACAATATTAACAAAACACAGATGATCCAGAGGGAAGCAGAATGTAAGAAAGTACCACTTTTATTGGTGCGTCTTGATGCAGAGAAAGCATATGACAGAGTAGACTGTGACTTCATAAGCAGGACAATGGAAGCATTTGCTTTCTTTGATACAATTATAAGGCTAATTAGAAGAATATATGAGGGATCGAGGTGCAAATTAAAGTGGGTGGGGTCCTCTCTGATAATTTCTGTTTGAGTAGAGGAACCAGGCAGGGTTGTTCACTTTCCCCTTTGTTGTTTGCATTATATTTAGAACCACTGGCAAAGAAAATAAGGGAATCAGAAATTCAGCTATATAATTGGTACAGTAGTCGGGAAAAGCTGGCTTTATTTGGAGATTATATTATTTTATAAATGACAAAACCAGAAAGGGACATTACAGTGTTGTGGAACATTTTAAGACAGTTTCAAATCTTTTAGGAATACAAAATTAATGAAGCTAAAACAAAGGCAATAGCAGTAAATTATGTACCTACACATGAATTGGTCCAACAATATCCATATTTATGGGGACATGATAAAATGAAGTATTTAGGAGTATGGATTAGAAATGACTCTGGTGGCAGCTAAGGACATGTGGGAAGAGACTAAACAGAAGATAATACAAAAATTGAGAAACTAGACGTTGGTTATATGGATATGAATGCTAAGATACAAGCCATTAAAATGTTTTTAGTCCCTTTAGTCTGATATACAGGTCAGGCATATGTTTATCAACCGGAGAAGCTGTGGATAGCAATTAAAAAAGAGCTGAAGGATTTTATCTGGGAAGGGAAGACAGCAAGGGTCAAGTGGGATAAGCTGATTCTACCAAGAGAACAAGGTAGACTACGATTACCTAATTTGAGGGGGGTATTTTACAGCAACACAGTTAAGGCTCTTATACACAGCACAAGCAGAAAATTAGAAGTTATGTACCTACCATAACGTTCCATGTTAGTTGTCTTCTCTCGCCTTCTTTCTTGCTGGATGGGTTCGGAGCCGATCCTCGGCTCGGACTCGGCACTTGCTTTAGCTTGAGAACTCCTTTTACCAGCTCGAGGCAACCCTATATCCCATGATGCAAGGCGGAACTACCTCAGATCTCGTTTGGTAGCTAACCTACCCTGCTAAAGACTAACCTAACATAATTAGGAACACAAATTCATAATAGAAATCCCCATATGAAGGCTCAGGTGGAAAACAACCTGATAGGAACTTTTCAAGATCTGTCCAGGCCAGGGGGAAGGAGGGAGGGACGCAAGAAAGAAGGCGAGAGAAGACAACTAACATGGAACGTTATGGTAGGTACATAACTTCTAAATGTTAAGTTGTCAATCTCGCCTTCATTCTTGCTGGATGGGACCGTCCTAGCACCTGTATCCCGGGTGGCTCAATGGAACAGACTCTTGAGAACTGTGGAACCAAAACTGGCCCTATCTCTGGAGGCCAAGTCCAATTTGTAATGAGAGACAAAGGTATGAGGCATGGCCCAAGTAGCTGCTGCACAAATGGTATCAATAGGTAGCCTATCCTGAAAGGCTGCAGAAGTGGATAGACTCCTGGTTGAGTGTGCTTTTGGTTTTGAAGATAGCTGTTTGCCTCTGAGAGAGTACACATAGGAAATGGTGGAAGTCAACCATCTGGATAAGGTCACTTTAGAAACTGGAAGACCTATCCTGTTTTCTGCATAGGAGACAAATAATTGGTCCGATTTTCTGAATTGTTTAGTTCTATGCAAATAGTACCTGAGCTGACGATGGACATCCAAAAAATGCAGTTTCTGTTCAGCTCTGTCGGAATAGTTTGGGAAAAGACTGGTAGATCTATAGATTGGTTAATATTGGTTTGAGACACAACTTTGGGGAGAAAGGAAGGGTTGTTCTTAATGATACCCTGTCCTTATGAAAAACCAAATAAGGAACGAATGCAGAGAGCTTGAATCTCGAAACCCATCTTGCAGAAGTGACAGCCAGTAAAAATATAGTTTTCCAGGTCAATAACTTCAAAGAACATGAAGCAGACGGTTCGAAGGAGGTAGTATCAAGGATGCTAACATTAAGTTTAGATCCCATTGCGGAGGAGGATGCTTTATAGGTGGTTTTAGGAGAAAACTCCTCTTAGAAAGGCCTTGCACAATCTATGAGACATAATGTTATTGTCATGCAAGCCAACATGATACTTGGAAATAGCAGCCAGTTGTACTTTGACTGTAGATGACGAGGATCCTGAATGAAAAACCTCCGCCAGGAAATCTAAAACAGAATGTACAGGAGCAGTGAAGGGATCAATATTCCTGAATTTGCCCAAATAGAAAACGCCGCCACTTGCTAGCATAAACAGTCCTAGTGGACGACTTTAAAGAAGACACTAAGATGTCTCTGACAGAATCAGAAATCATCGGTAGCCTGGCTAGGGAAGGAAGTGGAGCAACCAAGCAGTGAGGTTGAGAGAATGAATGGCTCGGTGCTGCTGACCCGACTGGTGGATCAAAAGATCCGGAACTGGGTCCAGATGCCAGGGCTGCACCAGAAGGTGACGATGCAGAGACGGAAACCAAATTTGTCGAGGCCAATATGGGGCAATGAGGATCAACTTGGCTCTCAAAACGGTGGCTTTCTGAATGACTTGTGGAATCAAGGGAAAGGGAGGAAAAGCGTATAGAAGTCCCCGGGGCCAATCCTGGGTTAGAGAGTCTCTCAGGGGTTGGCCTGGTAGGGAAGAGAGTGAAGAAATCGGGCACTTGTTGTTTTGAGGAGTAGCAAAAAGATCGCAACAAGGAGTGCCCCACTTCAGAAATATCTGATCCACTACAGATTGATTGAGAGACCACTCGTGAGGCATCAGAATGGATCTGCTCAGCCTGTCCGCCAATAGGTTGGACCTGCCGGGATGTGCGTTGCTATCAGAAACCGATGAGAGGAGATCGCCCATTGCCAAAGTCTGAGAGCTTCTCGACATAACGGATAGGACCTGGTCCCGCCCTGTTTGTTGATGTACCAGACCACGGACATGTTGTCCGTTTGTACTGCAATAGTCCCGTGGGAAGAAAGTCGCTGAGGGCTTGCAACGTTAAAAGCACTGCTCTCATCTCCAGGACATTTATGTGCAGATGGTATTCTATGGGTTGCCACGTCCCGTGGACCATCCTGCCCTGATAATGCCCCCCCACCCGATCAGAGAGGCATCCGTAGTGACTGTGGCAACTGGAGGAGGGGGAATAAAAGGTCGGCCTTGATGAAGAAGAGGGGAAGATATCCACCAATTTAGATGAGCTCTGCACGACTGTGTGACTAAGATTTCATGCCTCATCGGAAGACTGTGGTACGACCACTGTGTGAATAGCATCCACTGCAGAAGACGCATGTGGAAGCTAGCCAGTGGTAGAAGAACAATGGCCGCAGCCATAAGACCTAGAACCTTCAGTATAAATCTGGCTTTGATCTTGTTGCTCTGCAATAGAATCCGAACGAATTTTTGGATGTCCAGGATTCTTTGATCTGTTAGTTTGGCTAACATTTTGACGGTGTTTAATTCTGCGCCTATAAAGGTGATAGATTGGCAAGGCAGCAGAGAAGATTTTTCGAAATTTACTGAAATTCCCAAACTCCTGCAAAGCTGTAGAGTGTAGACTCTGGACTGAAGAAGCTAACACTTGGTGGTGGCGGAGAGGAGCCAGTCGTCCAAGTAGGGAAACACCTGGAATCCTTGACGTCTCAGATGAGCTGTGACCACTGCCATGCATTTGGTAAACACTCTGGGGCTGAAGTGAGGCCAAAGGGCAGTGCTCTGAATTGGTAATGACTGGTCCCTAGCCGAAAGCGGAGAAACCTTCTGGAGCGTCTGTGAATCTTTATGTGATAGTACGCATCCTGAAGGTCTATAGAGCACATCCAGTTGTCCTTGCCCAGAAAGGGCAGAATGGACTGAAGCGTGACCATCCGGAATCTTGCCTTTTTGACAAATCTGTTTAGATTGCTCAGGTCTAATATTGGTCTCCAATCTCCCGTCCTTTTGGGGACCAAAAAGAATCTCGAGTAGACGCCGGATCCTACCTGGTCTGCCGGCACAGTCTGGACGGCTCTTTTTTCTAGGAGCTTTAAAACCTCCTGTTCTGCCAAATCCCTTTGACCGGGTGAGATGTCTGGAAGGGATTGTAGAGGTACGGGAAACCTTTCGAAAGGGATTTTGTAACCCTCGGATATGATCGACTGTACCCACATCTCTTGAGATAAGGATTGCCAGGCTACTGGGTACAGCGAAATCCTTCCCCCGACTGCCTCCAAGGGTGGACAGTCGGGCAACACCTCAGGGATGCTGAAAGGGCTTCTCAGGAAGAGACTCCCTGTTGCCCTGGTTCTGAGGACCCCCTGCCTCTAGGGCGGCGTCTATTATTGTTACCCCGTCTGCCTCTGGGGGTAAACTGACCACGTGCGTCCGGTGTAGCTCCTTGGGCTTTACGGAACCACATCTTCCCCCCCTTCTAACCCTTGGGATATGGTCTAGAAGGAGTGGAAAACTGGACTCCAATGGCAGAAAGAGTTTTACCGTCCTGCTCACACCTGGTCAAGGTATCCTTCACCTGAAGTCCGAACAAAGCCGAACCATCAAAGGGGGTATTAGTGAAGGACGCCTTAAAGGGGTCCGCAAAATTACAAAGCCGCATCCAGGCTTGGCATCTAAGAGCAACTCCTGTGCCTGCGGCCCTGCTCGCTCCATCGGCCGCATAGGATATGAGCCGCATGGAGGAGTTAGATATGGAATTCAGGATTGCAAGCTGCGAGGCAATCTTTTCTTGAGCCCCAGCAGCAGAAGGATCCTGGACTACTTCACCCAGTTCCTTGGGAATATCTCGTTGAAGCCTGGTGAAGTGACAAAGGTAGTTCAGCGAACGCATAGCAAAGGTCGCTGAAGAAAACATCCGCTTTCCATACCTGTCCATGGTCCTAGAATCCTTGTTAGGAGGATGGACAGGTACTGAAGGATCCACCAGTTCCTTCTTAGTGGCTGCCGCCACCACCATAGCATCCACAGAGACACCCTTGGAAAGGAACTGTTTGTCCGTAGGGGCCGTGATGAATTTGGATGGTCTCCTGGGGACAGGTTCCACAGAATCTGGAGCCCACGCCTTCCGAGCCACTACCTGCATAAGTGGGTCGAAAGGCGGAGACACCCAGGAGGTGGAGGGTCGGGATCCAAAAGCCTCCAGGTATACCGACTCATCCTCGGAGGGATCAATGGCTGGCCAATTCCCCTCTGTTCGAGGAGCTCAAGGATGTCTGAAAAGAGACATCCTCAGAGGGGGATCGTGGGGAACCCTCCGACTCATCTAAGTCGGTATCCGATGTAGTAGACTCGGGGGAGTCTGTGTGTTTCCTCTTACACGTCCTCTTCCGAGGGGGTTCACCTGCAGGATCAGGAGAAACTTCGGAAGAGGAGGAAATTCCCAATGGGGAAACCTGGGGCGATGGATCCCTGGGCCTGAAAGCAAGAGGCTGGCAAGAGGCGTCTGCAGGCACTGATGAGGGAGGAGCTAGAAGGATGGACCGTTGACCAGGCTCAGAGGCCAGGACACTCCTCATCACCTCAAAGGCTCCCCTCCCCGGGAGGCCGGAAAATCCCCGCTCCGAGGAAACAGGAACTCCCGGCTCCACTGAGAGGGAAGGCTCCGAGGCCGATGTCGGCGCCGAGCTTACCAAAGCCGAAGCCCCGAGAGGGAGAGCGGGGTCGGACAAGGGTCCGATGCCACTAGCCCCCTCGGAGCCGACAAGGGAAACCCGACGACTGGATTCCTCCAAGGAAGGTCTCAAGGAGGAGATCGGAGCCGAGGACGACGGAGCCGAAGGATGTATCGGCTCCGGCACCAAAACAGTCGCTGTCCCAAGAAGCTCCGGCTCCGAAATCTGGTGTGGAGTCGGAGGAGGAAGTTCAAGGGGTGAGGCTATAGCCGAAGTCTGTTGAGACGGGCTATGGAGCATTTGGGCCAGTGCCTGAGACTTCAACAGCCTGCTTACCACCCTCTCCAAGTCATGGTCAGACAGCCTGGAAGATCTCGAAGATCGGCTCCGATGGCTCCGCTCCGACAAAAGAGGAGACCCGGGCTGAGTGGACACGCAGTAACGAAGGGGACCGAGATCTTTTTCGGGACGAAGCCATCGGAGCCGAAGTCCCCTGAACTCCAGATGGAGCCGAAGGTTCCCGGGCTCCGATGCTGGATAAGGTGTCGGCTCCAGCCGGAGCCGACAAGGCTACAGTAGACAAGGTATCGGAACCAGCCGGCACCGAACCCACTACTTTTAAGGTAGATACATCGGTTCCAGCGGGCGATCTCGCTCCGACGGAGCCGGAGCCACCGGAGGAGGCTTGGATACTGAAGCCTGAGCCTTCGGTGGCTTAGAAGGTTTCCCAGACCCTGCTTTAGAGGGAGAACCTTCTGGCTTAAGTAAGCCACGGAGGATAAGCTTATTCCTCCTTTCCTGCAGGACTCTCTGGCTAAAAGAGTGACACAAAGCACAGGAGTCCTGCAGGTGCAAAGGCCCCAGGCAATAAACACAAGAAGTGTGACCGTCTGTCAGAGACATTTTCTGACAGCACGAGTCACACTTCTTGAAGCCTGAGACCTTGCCTTCCCTAGACATATCCTAGGAGGAAGTAACACACACAAACCCCAACAAACACACAAATTAATCCCCTAACACACAACACACAGGAAGGGATTAACCAATGGGGGTTTTAGGCCTAACTAAAAACTTTTCACTAAAGGTTATAACAAGATTATAAAGTTTGAAAAAAGGGAATAGGGTGGGCTGTAACTCACTACAGACTATAAATGAGGATACAAGGGGAAATAAAACCCTAACTAAGCTTCTCTTTTCTTTAACAAGAAATTCACTTACCTCTGCTGGTAAAGGAAACCTCTTTCGCTAAGCGGCAAACGAGATCTGAGGTAGTTCCGCCTTGCATCATGGGATATAGGGTTGCCTCGAGCTGGTAAAAGGAGTTCTCAAGCTAAAGCAAGTGCCGAGTCGGAGTCGAGGATCGGCTCCGAACCCATCCAGCAAGAATGAAGGCGAGATTGACAACTTAACATCTATAATTTAAAGTGGAAATGAATGATGCTGACACAGGGAGGAAGCTCAAGAAATAAGGAGAGATTGGGATTTTGGATGTAGACTCTTAAGGAGAACAACCAAAATCATACTAATTTTCTAAAGATTCAAATTCCAGTTGTTTTATCTCTGTTAATATATTCACTACTTCCAGTAAAGTTGGTCTAGACTTTAATTTCCATTTTCTAGTAATTGCTTTTTTGGCAGCCACCAGAATTAGACTCAGCAAGGCTTTACTATGTGTAGGCAATTCCAATTCTGTAGCATAACTCTACTTTAGCTGAAGGCTTAAACAGTGAATGTACCAAGGTCTTGAATCCTGGACAGTTAGTTGGAGATGGCTGCTAACTGAACTTTGATGGTGGAGAAACTTGCCCCGCTTTGAATGATGCAGGCCAGGAAATCTAAACTAGCCAGGAGTGGAGCAGTGAAAGGATCCAAGCCTCTCAGATGGGCCCACAAGGAAAATCTTTTTCATTTACTCTTATAAAATTTTCTAGTTGAAGGTTTGTGGGACAAGAAAATAATCTGGTGAAATGGGGAGGAAAGCCTGGAATGTCTAGCTATCACTGGAATTGCAGAAACCATGAGGTCAACTTGAGGCCTGAAATATCCAGATGAATCTTCCCTGAGGGGAGTGACAGGAGATCTAGACTGGGATTTAGTGTTCAAGGTGGACATAGTAACTCAGACCATAGAAAAGGAACCAGACTTGCTGGGGACAATAAGAGACAATGAGGATTACTTTGCTCTTCAACTGCGCATTTTCTGAAGAAACTTGGGGATTAGAGGTAGGGGAGGGTATGCATAAAGAAGACCAGAGGGCCAAACATGGACTAGAGCATCTCTCTGTGAATGTCCCCAAGGAGGAATTAGGGCAAAGAACCTGCTGCATTTATTGCTGAGAGGAGAAGCAAACAGAGTGCAGCACGGTTGACTCCACTTGTGGAAGATCATATCTGCCACTGATTGACTGACAGACCACTCGTTAGGCATCAGAATGCATCTGCTGAGTTTGTCCACTAAGACGTTGGACTTCCTTGGTATGTGCATTGCTACAAGAAAGGGGTTGAAGGAGATCACCCACTGCCAGGCTCTCACTGCTTCTTGGCATAAAGGATAGACTCTGGTTTCTCCCCGTTTGGTGATGTATCAGACTACTGACATATTATCCATTTGAATAGCAATCGTTCCTAGTGGAAGAGAACTCTGAAGAGCCTGCAATGCTGGAAGCACTGCTCTCATCTCTTGGATATTTATATGCAAAGTGGTCTCTTCTGGGGACCATGTGCCTTGAACGGTTCATCCCAAGTAATGCCCCCCACCTCTACTGGAAGGTGTCAGTGGTCAAGATGGTGTTCGGGGGAGGAAGAATAAATGGATACCCTTGACAAATCTCTTCAGACTGCATCCACCACAGCAGAGATTTTCTGCAAACCTGAGATAATTTCATTGTATGTTGTAAGCGTTGTCAATGAAAAGACCTCTGCACTGCTGGAGTTCCTTGAAGAATTCTCATATGAAGATGAGCAGTGGGTATTAAAGTTATTTCAGCAGCCATCAACCCTAGGGTTTTGAGTACAATTCTTGCTGGGGTAGAAGGATGAGAAAGAACCTGTCGGATATGTGATTTCAACATAAGAACTCTGTTTTGAGATAGAAGAACTAGACAACTGACTGTATCCAGGTAAGCCCCTATAAGATCCAAGAGCTGAACTGAATGCAGTTGTGAATTGGCCAGGTTGATCATAATTCCCAGAGTGTGAGATAGCTGCAGTAAGCAATACCTGGGTCTTTCCAGAAATTGGCTGGTCAGTGAGGTAAGGAGACAATCATCTAAATGAACGAAACACTCTGAATCCACGCAGTCTTAGATGAGCTGCTACCACTGCCATGCATTTGGTGAACACCCTGGGGACTGTGGTGAGACCAAAGGGCATGGCTCTGAACTGATAATGGCTGTCTCCCAGCTGGAAGAGTAGGTATTTTCAAGAGCATCTGTTCATTTTGATGTGACAGTACGTGCCTTGAAGATCAAGAGAGTACGTCCTTCTGTAAGAGAGACAAAATGGACTAAACTGTGAACATCTGGAATTTAGCATTCTTTACAAACTGATTCAGATAACGGAGATCAAAAATGGGTTTCAGGGTCCCCTGTTTTCTTTGGCACCGAACATAACCTTGAGTAAATTCTGGATCTTCTTTGGTCTAGGAGGACCTCTTGGGTGACTGTTTTGTCCAGCAGCTTTTGAATCTTTAGAGCTGTTAACTCCCGCTGACTGGGTAGAACATCGGGGAGACATATGGTTTTCCAATGGGGAACATGTGAAAAGAGAAGAAGGGAATGAAATAACCTCTGGATATGATCCTTTGCACCTATAAATATTTTGTGATGGCTATCTAAGCTTTTAAGTGCAGGCATAAGTGCCTCCCGACTGCCTACAGACAGGAACAGCTAGGCAACCTTTCAGGACCATTGAAAGGATCTGTCCAAGAATCTTGAGAACCTTGATTCTGTGTACCACCTCTGGTGCATGGGTGGCATCTTCCATTGTAGCTATTTCCCTCTTTACCTCCTGTGGAAAAGTCTCTGTGTGACTCTTGGAAAGGTCCTTGAGATTTCCGGAATCACATCTTTTTTACCATTGCAATGATTCCTAGAAAAAGGTCTCTGTGGGGTAGAAAAGCAGATGCCCATGGCAGACAAGGTCTTTTCATACTTCTTACTGTGGCAGAGTGTCTCTTTAGCTGTTGGCCCACACAAAGAAGATCCATCTAAAGGAGCATTGATCAATGACACCTTGAAGGGCTCTGCAAAATTGCACAACTGCATCCAGGCATGTCTCCTAATGGCTATGCCTGAACCAGCAGCCTGTGAGCAACCTTCAGCTGCATGTATGATTAACCTCAGGGATGCATTAGTAATGGATTGCAAGGTGGCCAGTCATGAGGAGAAGGACTTCTGTTCCTCTGCAGACATAGACCCAGGGGTAGAGTTAGAGAGTTCCTTGACTAAGTCCTTCTGTAACCTAGTGAAATGTGCCAAATAATTCAGTGACTGTAAAGCAAAGGTTGCTGATCCATGCACTCACTACTCCAACCTGTCCAATAACCTGAACTTCGTCTTAGGGGGATGGGCAGAGGACCTCTGTTCAGCCAGCCCCTTCTTAGTGGTTGCTACAAAAAACATGGCATCTACAGGGATTCCCTTGGTCTTGTGTTGTCTGTCAGGAGGAGGACTCAAAATCTAGCCCAGACATTTGGGGATCAGTTCTATGGAGTGTAGTTCTTTCCATGCTCACCAGGAGACACGGTCTATAACCTCATCCGCAGCTGGGATAACCCAAAACGTAGATGATTCAGATCCAAAGGCTTCCAAGAAAACCAACTCCTCCTGGGAAGGCTTTTGGGAAGACCAAACACCTGTCTGGTATAGGATCTCTAAGATGTCTCCAAACGAGACATCTTTAGGTGGAGATCAAGGGGACCTTCCCCTTCATCAAAATTGGTGTCTTCTGTCAGGGAGTCCTGCGAGGAATCTGAGTACCTCCTCTTTCATGACCTCTTCTGCGGAGCCTCCTAAGTGGGATGCTCTGGGAAGGTGTTGGAAGAAGTGGGGAGTTCTCTAATGTAAACTGCTTGGAAGCTTATCTAGGCTGGCTGTGCCTGAGGTGTAGTATGAGAAGACTCAGATGCAGGATCTGAAGAAGGAGCAGGGAATGGATCCAAAGGAGCAAGAGCTAAAAATACTCTGGGGTGTGAGAAAATTCTCTTTACTGCCTCAAAGGCAGAGGGACCAGGAGAAGCCAAGGACAATCTTACCAGAGCAGAGAATCTCAGAGCATACAATCCAAGGCCCTCCCCGACTTTCAGCTCAGAGAGGAATCGGACCCAAGCTGTCCAATGCCAAAGCTCCTAGGGGAAGCAACAGCTCTGATAGCTTTAGAGTTGAAGTCAACCCCTCAGATCCAATGCCAATGATTCAGTTCCAAGAAACATCATGTTCCAAAGGAGTAGGAGCTGATCTGATCAGGGAAGTCACCTGAGTGGAGGAAAGAAAAATCTTCGATTTGACTCGTGGGGACCTTGGATCCAAGGACTGCAAAATGGCAGGTTGGATAGGAGTATGAGGGACCACAAGCTGGAAAGAAGGTTTACGGCTCACAGATCTGATGGGAGACATAACCAATAGTACCATTATCTGGATCTGTGTCATGAGGAATTTTTTCATCATCCTATCTACCTCCAACTCAGAAAGACTTTGAAAGCAACTTAAGGAGGAAGAAGTAGATTTTGGTCTGGACAACTTTTTGGGTGTCTCTTGAAGAAAAGGAGACCTCAGCCTCGAGGATATAGGCTCAGGTAAAAACCCTGCAGTATGGAACCGAGGAGATTTGGCAACAGCAAATTTCGGATCCAAAGAATTTGGATCCGAGCTCTAAGAAACCTTCTTGGGAGGCTCAGAAGAAGGTGTCGATTGAGGAGATTGAACAGATGAGGGTTTTCAGTGCTCTTTGGACTCCTTAAATTTTTAAGAGGGGGTTTGACCCCCAGAAGATATACCTGCATAAGTTGCAGAAGCCGATAAGAGGCCTTTCAGAATCTACTTGTTCCTTCTGTCGCTAATGGCCTTAGTGTTAAAGGCTGTACAAATGGAGCTGGAGATGTCCAAGTGTGCTGGGCCCAGAGGATACAATCATTCACTGTCGGCATCAGAGTTAGGGAAATTATGCCCACAGGAAGTGCACTTTTTGAAACCAGTAGGCTTATCAGCTATACTGCAAAAAAGATAAACAAAGCATTCATATAAAAAGACAATTTTTTTTAAACAGGAAAGTAGGAAGAAAAGAAAGGCATAAATACCAAATGGTATGCAGAGAAATACCTTAAGTCAAGGTAAGAGAAGGAAATGAGCTATCAACAATGATAGTTAAGATTTACTTACAAATCAGTAACAGAAGGGTTTAGACAAGTATTGAAGACAGTAACAGAGATACTATAATTATTATATAAGAAAAAAGAGTGAGAAAGGAAATATATTTACTCATTAATAACCAAAAAAGGAGCTTGTGCAATTGCAATCCTGTCCAATCTTGAAGAGCGGCAAACAAGATCTGAGGTAATGCAATGGTCAGGGGCATTGTGGGCAAGGTAGGAGCATGTAAGACAGATCCTAGAATCTAGAGAAGGTGGACGAGTTGAATCCGAGGATCATATCTGAACCCATTCATTGAGAAATAAATGAAAACGGACAACAGCCAATCCTTCATTTTCAAATAGGTAATGCGTGTGAGTGCAGCTGTCTATGAGGGGAAATTGCTCCTATGTGGAGGAGTAAATTTTTTTTCTGAAAATGCACATACTTGTGTGTTCTTGTTCTATGTCAAAAAGGGCTGGAGGTTCTGAAAATCTTTAGCTTTTTTGTTTCAGTGTTTTCACTGAAGCAAAAAATCTTGAAAGATGTGTCATAGATTTAAATGAAGAAGAGAAGAAGCAACTACATATGAGACAAGCCTACCAAACATTAATGTCTGCATGTAAGCTAAACGTTGGAAACGTACATTTGAAAGCACTGTCATGTACAATAGGTGGTGGGAGTAACACCTTTCTATTATAATGGCTACTCTATCCATTTTATCATAGAATGTAAACATCCTTACAGGTATGGAAAAAAAAGCAATGAGCAGTGAATTATTTTAAGAGGTGTAGAGACACATTTGGATAGAGAAGAGCATGTAAATTTAATAAAAAGAAAGGATTTCAGGGTAGACATTCAGCAGAATATCAGGGACAAAGAAAAAGGGGAATAATAATACTGATTGCTAAATGGGCTCCAGTACTGATAAAAGAAGGAAAACAAGATTTATCCACGATATTTGAGTGTGGGATGGTACTGAACATCTAGGCAAGGTCTAGATATGTGGTGTGCACTTGTTTGCCTTCATTCATTGCCTCTATTACCTTCACAAAAAAAATCATTTTAATTAGGCAGGATCTGCCTTAGATGAACCTGAACTGGCTTGGTACAAGAGTTCCTAGGTTGCCTATCTCATTATTTATTAGTTCTATAATGATCCTTTCCATAGCCATGCATATATGGTTGGTCAGGCTTATGGGTGTATAATTACACGGGCTCACTAATGGACGTTTGTGCAAGGGGGTGACTGCTGCTGTCCTCTATTCAATGGGCACAGAGCCTGTTTGGAGGCTGATGTTAAATAGACTCTGTAGGAGATTCTGACAAATCCTGTTTCAGGCTGACAAGTAGGCAGCCAGTTATGTTATACAACACCACTGAAGCAGTATTCTTGGTCATGGATAGTACCCTGAGGACTTGTTCTTGGGAAATTTGGGGGGTGTAGATGCAGGTATGTGATCTGGGAATACAGGAAGGGAGGGAGGGTGAAGCTAGAGCTTAATTTGGCCACTGGTAGATTGGCTTTATCTTCTGCGTCTAAGTATGTTATGTCATTTACTATTAATTCTGAGCACTGGTGGGCATTGTCTCTGAGTTTTCTCACAGTTAAAGAAGCCTTTGTGGTTATCCTTTTTTAGCATGTAGAGGGTTGTCTATTTTTGCATGTAAAGAACTTTTTTATTTTATTATGGAGTCTCTTTATATTTGGGTTTCACCATCTTGATTTATTCTTAAAGTTTGCTTTGGATTTACTTCAGAGGAGGACAGATGTGTCTTTGCAGCTATTTAGATGTATAGAACTTGGAAGCTAAAGATTCTGCATATGCAGTGGGGCCATCAGGTTTCTGGGGGATTTTGAATTCGGTCAGGTCATCACTCAGTTGTAGTAGATTTCCCTTTGCAAAACATCTGAATACAGAGGTATTAAAAGATGCTTCCTAGTTCAGTCTTATGGTGAATTTCACACATATGTGGCCCACTGTGTTCAAGGAATTGACAACTGCTGGGGAGCAAAGCTGTTCCATGGTGATAAGGACCAATTCCAGGATTTTATCAGTTGTGGTGAGGGTATGGATTAACTCAAAGAATTTGTATTGATGAAGTCCACAAATTTCTGAGCATATATGCTTGAAAATATATGTGTGTCCCAATTGATGGAGGGGTAATTGAAGTCTCCTAGGAGAATGGTGTTTGGCTTAATGTACAGGGATTCCATGCTAGTCAGACAGGATGTATGGGCTGATGGGGACATATGGGGGGGGGGTCCTACAGTTAGCTATGTTATGTTATAATAGTAAGTTGGACATGGAGTAGTCCTACGTCATTATCCTGTTTACTAGTCAGTAGGTACATTTTCTTTTTAAGAATATGGAGACACTGCCACCTTTAATGCCTGCATCAAAAGCGGAGGACCAGCACCTGTGGAAGGCACTGAAACCCTGCAATGATACAGTGCTCTTCATGACAATGCATATATTGACATCTTCCAGGATAAACAGTTCCTATATGGAGTGCATTTTTTCCGTTTAGGCTCCTAGCACTGAACAGCAATACCTTTGTTACCAGCTGTGAAGATATGTGAAGGCTGCCAGCCTAGCCAGATAGAATTTTGTAGATAATTCTCTCATTTGTAAATATTAATATAAGGCACAGGCTTGTTCTCTTAAATGGAAGAACAATGGTGTTAAATGTGGAACTGTAAAAATGTAACCACAGTGCACTCTGCTGGAAGAAAGCTTGATAAGCAAAGAATCGTGTAGCTTTGATCTCCAGAGCTCGGAGTCAGTCTGCCTGGGCTAGCACATTCTTTCTATTGTTTTAACTTAAGGAATAATTACTAGAGTCCACACGTGGAATGTCTTTTATTGCTGTAGCTTCCCACAGGTGCAAGATAACAAAAGAGATGTTAAAAATGTAAATGTTGAGCTTCTGTTGGCCTGGAAACAGAATCAGAGGTGACAAGAATGATGTAATCTGGGAGGGCCCAGCAGAAATGTTTGTTAGTGATTTTAAAAACTATTTCTCAGAGGAAAGTCAGAGCATTTGTCTTGAGAACATCCAACTCACCAGCACTCTGCCTGTGTTCTATATGTAATTTTATTTTAGAATTGTGTTTTCTCTTAGATATAGCTAGGAACTAGGAAGATTAGATTAGTTTTTTTCTGTACTGATGTCATAACTTCTCTACTGTATTATTTTAAGTATTTCTCTGTGATCTCTGAACTCTTGACTAGCACCGTGTAGTAAGAAGTATTGTCTTCTGTTTTTATTATTTAGTATTAAATATTTTTAAACCTTTCAACTGTGGCTGTTTTGTGTAGTGATAATTTAAGCTCTAGAGTACATTGCATATATATAGTGATACTGTACAAAGCCACTCCAAATAAGCTTTGACTGTTCAGTTTCACTTACCATTTGGATAATATTGCACAGTATAATTGGACACCCTTTCATAAGGGCCTTTTGGTAGCTGATAAATATTAGTGCATGGTGGCAGTGATTTCTACCGTACAGTCTGGGTAAAAGGGACACAGCTGTCTCGAGAACCTGTGCCAGCCTTCCCCAGGAGTGTCTGTGTGGTTGCATACAACTCTTATCTCACAGTAAGAGTGTGTGTGTGTGTGTGTGTGTGTGTGTGTGTGTGTGTGTGTGTGTGTGTGTGTGTGTGTGTCAGCTATTTGGGGAGGGACACGAAGCACTGGTTGGACAAAGTCTGTGCTGGAGGTTTTTAGCTTGCCCATTAGGCTGAGATCTGGACCCTATAGTTGTACCAGTGGTGAGTCTTATTGGGGATCTAGAGAGAAAGGGAGAAACCAGCCCCAGACTGACTGTGATCTCCATGTGCTCTTACGGGACATTGTACTTTTCTGTGTATTTGTTATCCTCTCACAATGTGGTCGCCCCTCACAGGTGTTAGTGGTGAGGATTGAGGCTCCCTGAGTGCTGGGACAGTGCACGGGGGTCACACCAGCATTCTGTTTTGTTGGAAATTTTAGAAGACTGATGTTATCTAAAAACGTTACTATGGGATAGACAAGGATTTAGCAATATATTAAAGCCTTGACTGAACAAGTATAGACCATCCCTGGCAAGGCAGTTAGGACTGCCTACCATGTCCTTCCAGGCAGACATATACTGCACCCTCCCCCCTTTGAATGACATCATAAGATAAACCAGTTGTTGAAGTCAATATTATTTTGTTTGTATTGTGGCACCTTTCCTGGTGATGGTAGAATGCTGATCAAGGCTAGGTTCATACCTGCCTCAGACACATATTCCAAGAGTACCATTGTGTCCTTTTTCATATGGTCCAGGGCGGTAAGTCTAAGGTCATTTACACCCACATGCACTATGTCTATGTCATGTGTGTATTTGTAAAGTAGGGATTGAGTGTACGTAAGATATGGCGAATCCTGGCACCTGACAGGCAAACCTTACCTGGTGAGTGGAGCATCAGTATGTCTCACTATAGAGTCACATCACCTGTGATTAGGATATTGGACTATATGGAGGTTTGCCTTATGGCTTTTGAATTGAATCAATGTGACTCTTAGATGTATGCTTTGTGGTGGGTGCTGTCTGTGCTGTACGTTTGTACGCTTTTGTAGTTTACTGAGGATACTTGTTTCTTAGGCTACATTTGGGAAATATTTGTCGTTTCTGTAGGTTACGTTTAAGAGCCTCAGCATATATAAGTCTATGTGTTTGGTCTGAGCTATGTTTGACTGGTGTAATGTGGTGTTGTGTGGCACCGACAGCCTGCATGTTCTTGTAAAAGCTTCATGAGAGACACTGTGTCAGTATGAGTAAGTAGCAGGTGATTGCTAGTGAATATGAGACAATTGCTACATTGTCTCAGACTGCCCATTTCAACCAAACTGGCTGCAGAGTCTGATGGGAAGTGCAAATCCATGGTTCCAGATGCTTACTAATGTGGGTTAAAAAAGGGGGATTAGCACCTGAGAGGTTTGGAGTTGATTTACTGGAGTGACATCTGTCTGAAAGAACAGTCTAAGTCTCTACATTAGAAGCAGCTTGCCTCTTATTGTAAAGAAATAGCTTTTCATGCAACTACAGAGAGACAGGGCATTCTGACTCATAGGTAAGGTATATACTAATAAGTATGGACAGAAAAAAATTGGTTTCAGCTCCACACCAGGAAGGTAGCAAAATAATTTGCCTTGATTGTCTATGAGATTGCCATTGACATGCAGTGATGTATCACTGTTTTACAGTCTTACTTGTAAGAATGTTCACAGTCAAATGGAGGCCTATGAGACAGTAATGGAAGGCTGGGAGAAATGAATGGCAAGTAATTTTTCAGTTGCTTATTCCTTGAATTGCAGTAAGATAGCCTGCGCTTTGGTCTTGGCATTTCCATTGCCAGAAACCACAATATGCAGTCAGGGACTATAAACATATTAAGGTAATAAATGTAGGACAGAATATGACTCTATACAGCCAAAATAACTGTACATGGAACTACAATAATATTGCAAGATTTCCCACCTTATAGTAAATCAGAGGCTAATCCTGAAAATGTCACAGTAAAGTCCACTGATAACTGCCCATTTCCGATAATTTTAGCCTAACTGTGCCTTTCTACTTAATTAGTGCTAAAACGGAAGAAAATGTAGTTCTATTCCCAAAGTTCTTTTGCAAATTATCTATTTTTGTCCTCAGCACTATAAATTGCACTGTTGTACAGATGAGTTAATGCAGGTATTGACATAGCTGGATTCCCACTGCTATGGCCAAGCCACAAAGTGCTTATAAACATGCTTGTGAACTCTTTGAGTCTCAGTCTAATCAACTGTGTAAATAAATTTCTGCATAGCAAATTTTACCAGACAAACTAAGTTATAATCATGGTAATGTAGCACAAGTAATAGCATCAACGTCAGGCAAGAATAGCATTAAATGTTTGTCATCAAACCGCAATTTATATCATAGAATAGTTGAAATGTTTCACTTTATAATAAAAAAATGGAATATAAGTCAACAAGTAATTTCTCAACGTATGTGATGTACAAAGTTTTGCAAACCTTTGGAGAAATAGGCAAATTGTTGAGCCTTTGGTCCAGAGTTTGATTCCTGCAGCCTTCATCTGCCTACTGCGTAACCTTAAGCAACTCATTAAACCAGACATTGAGGCAATTGGGAAATTGGGTTAAGCCCCTTAGTTCAAGATCACATACCTATAAACTACCAATGAGTCTACATATGGTTCAGAGGCTGCAAAGACACCGCCACAGAATCGTCAGTCTCAGACAGAATAAAACACAAGGATGTTTGGTTGTTGTCTGGTACCTTTCTTGAAATTTTTCTTTTCTTTTCTTCTTCAACTGAGGGGAGGAAGGTCCATGGATAAGGACAATGATGCCATAGCTGCATGAGCCAAGCCCTGAAAACGTCTAGGGTCTATTTAAGTCTAGAGAGAATTAAGCTTACTTCTGATAGTCTTAGTGTGAATGCTTGACAGATATTACATTATTTGACATTACGCTCTGCCTTTAAGCAAGACAAACTCAGGTAGGAAATCTTTGCATACTATATGATGCCCACATTCACACTTTCCTTTTCTGACAGACATAAAGAACTTTCACATAAAATGTTATACAGAAAGAAGAAGGGTCCACAAGAAGTACTTATCTGCCTGGAAGCTTTACGATGTAACTGACTGTACAGATAACTAGATGTGATGCTAACAAACGTGTGTGTGTGTGTGTGTGTGTGTGTGTGTGTGTGTGTGTGTGTGTGTGTGTGTGTGTGTGTCCCCTTCAGATGGTCTAGTCTACGTAGATGAATAGTATTTTTTTTAAAAATATTTACAAGTATATTTAGTTTTTTTAATATTTATAAGTATATTTAGTGTTTTGAGTTTTTATGTTTAGATGTTATTTCTTGTAGAATTATTTATCTTCATAATTTTTTATTGCAACTTGATACAAGTATATGTATATTGTATGTGAGTATAGCTTTAATCTGTTAATTAGAGTTCCCGCACTTTTTTATTTAAAAGGATATGTGTACTTATCATTTGTTTATGTTCTGAGGAAGTTTGCAATTAAGACAAACGAAAAGCGCTTTAACCGACTGTTTCTTTTTCTCTTTTGTGCTTTTGGATTCCAACTGGTGCTTTTTCGTGATCCTTTTTGTGGACTACAGTTGTTCTTTGGTGCTACTTTGTGGATTAAAAAGTACAGTTTTGTACCTACCATAAATGTAGATGTTCGAGGATTCCCTTGCTGCAGTCCTGACTATTGGGTATAGTCCGCGTCCCAGTCGGCCCGAATACCAGAGTATAAGGCTGACGTCGGTCATGGCGCCTTAGACTGGCGTCAGTACGTCAGGGTACTAATGCGCATGACCGGCGTCATTTCCTCAGTCTTTTCTTGCCCCAGATGTCAGAAGACCCAAAAGACAAGTCCCAAAACAACCTGCACCAATAAACATGTACAATATATACAGTAATATATATACAAAAAATATAAGCATGTAAAGGCACCTACACCACCACCCTGAAACACAGAGGGGAAGGAGGGAGGGTAAATTGGACTGCAGCAAGGGAATCCTCGAACATCTACATTTATGGTAGGTACAAAACTGTACTATGTTCTTCGTCTTCCCTTGCTGCAGTCCTGACTATTGGGTAGAATCCCAAAGCAGAGGTAAGGGAGGCTGGCAAATTATAAAGTAGCAGGAGCTGACAACATGCCTTGTAAAACAGCTGTGGCAAAACCAGCTCTAGACTTAGAGTATATAGGCAGGTGATAATGCCTAGAGAAAGTATGCACTGAACTCCAAGTAGCTGCTTCCAGAATATCCTTAGTTGCCACCCCTTAGAAATGCTGTTGAAGTGGCAGTAGCCCTAGTGGAATGAGGCCTAATCCCAGCTGGAACCTCTTTGCCATGATGGGAATAACAAAATGCAATGCAAAAGCCAATCCACCTAGAAATAGTTTGTTTTGACACAGGTTTGCCCTGTGAACTTAAAACAAAAGAAACAAGTAACTGCTGAGACTGCCTAAAATCTTTAGTCCTGCTCAAATAATAACGCAATTGCCTGTGTACATCTAAAGTGTGCAAAATCTTTCCCCTTTATTTTGAGGATCTGCAAAAACGAGGCAAATGAATAGTTTGGTTTAAAGCCACACTAGAAACCACCTTAGGCATAAAGGAAGGATTAGTACGTAATGATACCCTGTCCTTATGGAAAATCAAAAGGGCTCTACTGCCATAAGGGCCTGCAACTCAGACACCCTTCTTGCAGAAGTAATAGCCAACAGAAAAGCCGTCTTCCATGACAAATATTTCAATTCAGCAGTAGCTGCCGGCTCAAAAGGTTGTAGAGTAAGTTTTTCCAACACAAAATTGAGATCCCAAGCAGGAGTAGGAGCTCTCGTGGGGTCTTATATTCTTTGCCCCTCTAAGAAACTGCTTGAACAAAGGATGCGAAAACAAAGGTGGGTCACAATCATAGTGAGCTGAAATTGCTGCAGCATGAATCTTTATGGAAGAGAAAGACAAACCTTTGTCCAATAACTCAGTAAGATATTGAAGAGCCACACTCAAATTAGGCTCTGAAATCTCAAATTCTTTGCTGTACACCAAAATAAAAATCTCTTCCATTTTTCTGCGTACACTCTCCTAGTACTAGGCCTTCTAGCTTCCATAATCACATTTAAAACTTGTTGAGGAAGCTGAGACCTTCCATGTTTCAACACAGAATATGCCAAGCTGTGAGATGGAGAGATTGAAGCTTGACATTGAGCAGATGACCGTCCTTCTGAGATAACAGATGAGGAATCAGAGGTAAAGGCCATGGAGGCTTCTTTACAAGACTCCTTAGAAGTGGGTACCAGTGTTGCGAGGCCAATCTGGAGCTATCAAAATCATCCTTGGCCTGTCCTGTCTGACCTTTAGTAATACCTTTGGAAGAAGAGGTAGAGGTGGAAAAGCATAGACATGAAGGTTTTTCCAACTGAAAGACAAACATCCACTTTCCAAGCTGTGTGATGAAACCCCTTTGTGCAATACCTTGGCAGCTGGTGGTTTAGTGGAGAAGCGAACAGATCTATGTCTGGAGTTCCCCATGACACTGTCAATTTCTGAAATACATGAAGATCCAGTTTCCACTCGTGGGGATCCATGATTTGTCTGCTTAATACATCTGCTAGGGAGTTCTGTGCTCCTGGCAGAAACCTTGCCTGAAGAGTCAGTTGCAGGCTTAACGCAGTCTCCCATAAAATCATTGCTTGCCTGCATAGAGGATAAGAATGTGTTCCCCCTTGCTTGTTGATGTACCACATGACAGTTGTGTTGTCTGTCAGAATCAACACCTGCCCTGGAAGAAGTAACTCCTTGAACGCCATCAATGCAAACTGGACTGCTAACATCTCCTTCATGTTGATATGTAGATGCTGTAGTCTGGCAGGCCACTTGTCTTGTATCCACTTTCCATTTAGATGAGCTCCCCAAGCAGTGTCCGAGGCATCTGTCGTTAAAATCTGACTCGCCTCTGGCCGGGTCACAGAGAGTCCCTTGTTTAGGTGACATTCCTGAGCCCACCACAAGAATTCCTTTTGAAGGCAAGGTATTATTTGAATGACAGTGTCCAAATCTTGGCAGTGCTGTGTCCATACATTTTTGAGATACCATTGCAGCTTCCTCATATGCAGTTTGGCATTGGGAAGCACCAGAATACAAGATGCCATGAACCCTAATGCTTGAAGGACTGTCCTTGCAGTCAGCACGGACTGATGAGATAGTTGATGGAAGTAAAGTGACAGACTCTTTTGTTTGTCCGGGGTTAAAAGGCCATCTGGGCTGCTGTATTCAGTCTCACACCCAGAAAGCACATGACTTGAGAGGGTACTAGACTGGACTTTATTTCGTTCACAGAATACCCTAGGCATCTTAGCACTGCTATGACATATTCCAGATGCTGTAGAAGGTGTTCTTTTTCTTGAGCCAGAATCAGGCAGTCGTCCAAGTAAGGATAAATTTGAATGCCTTGAAGCCTGAAGTAAGCTATCACTGGAGCCAGAACCTTTGTGAATACTCTGGGCAGTAGATAAGCCAAAGGGCAATGCAGAGACCTTATAATGAAACTGCTCAGTTCGAAACCGCAGATACTTTCTGCAACTTAGCCTTATGGGCACATGAAGGTAAGCTTCCTTGAGATCCAAAGTTACCATCCAGTGATCCTTGCCCAGCAGAGGTAACAGTTGCTGTAACGTCAACATCTTGAACTTGGGAATGTCCAGATAAGTGTTGAGGATAGATAAATCCAAAATTGGTCTCCACGTGTTCCCTTCTTTGGTACTAGGAACAGGCGAGAATAAAATCCGAAGCCCTTTCTGACACAGGGACTGGCTGAATAGCCCCTATCTGGAGTAACTGAGAAACTTGCTTGAGAGCCTCTTTTCTTTGTGGAGGAGGAACATCTGGCATGCCTTTGAAAGGGGCATTGTGTGGAAATAAAATCTGTACCCGTGATGAATGATATCCAGCACCCATCTGTCTTGGTGATTAAATCCCAATTTTCTTTGAAAAGAGACAATCTTTCCTCCCAAAGGAGCTGCCAGACGAGAGTCCACTGGCAGCTGAAAAGGCAGGTCATTGGTTCTGCTTACGAAAGGACTGACCCCTGCCCTCACCAGAAGTCTGAGCAGGTGAACTGTCTGATCTAGGCCTAAGCAGACCTTGAGCCTGCCCTACCACGTCTAGATCTACCCCTAGACTGGGAACCATAAGCAGGATATGTCCACCCCTTAGCAGGCCAATTTCTACTAAACTTCGGAAGTTGCACCTGCAAAAAATCTTTAACAGTCTGCATAGACTTAGCTTTGTCCTCCATTTTCTTTAAAACTGCTTCCACAGGCGGTCCAAACAACACATCAGACTGTAAAGGAGCATCCAAAATCCTGGTCTTAACATGCTCAGCTAAATTCTGATCCTTCAACCATGCATGTCTGCGAAGAACAGAACTAGTAGCATAGAACTTAGCCCTTTGTCCTCCATTTTCTTTTTTAAAGATAAACCAGTTGTTGAAGTCAATATTATTTTGTTTGTATTGTGGCACCTTTCCTGGTGATGGTAGAATGCTGATCAAGGCTAGGTTCATACCTGCCTCAGACACATATTCCAAGAGTACCATTGTGTCCTTTTCATATGGTCCAGGGCGGTAAGTCTAAGGTCATTTACACCCACATGCACTATGTCTATGTCATGTGTGTATTTGTAAAGTAGGGATTGAGTGTACGTGAAGATATGGCCGAATCCTGGCACCTGACAGGCAAACCTTACCTGGTGAGTGGAGCATCAGTATGTCTCACTATAGAGTCACATCACCTGTGATTAGGATATTGGACTATATGGAGGTTTGCCTTATGGCTTTTGAATTGAATCAATGTGACTCTTAGATGTATGCTTTGTGGTGGTGCTGTCTGTGCTGTACGTTTGTACGCTTTTGTAGTTTACTGAGGATACTTGTTTCTTAGGCTACATTTGGGAAATATTTGTCGGTTCTGTAGGTTACGTTTAAGAGCCTCAGCATATATAAGTCTATGTGTTTGGTCTGAGCTATGTTTGACTGGTGTAATGTGGTGTTGTGTGGCACCGACAGCCTGCATGTTCTTGTAAAAGCTTCATGAGAGACACTGTGTCAGTATGAGTAAGTAGCAGGTGATTGCTAGTGAATATGAGACAATTGCTACATTGTCTCAGACTGCCCATTTCAACCAAACTGGCTGCAGAGTCTGATGGGAAGTGCAAATCCATGGTTCCAGATGCTTACTAATGTGGGTTAAAAAAGGGGGATTAGCACCTGAGAGGTTTGGAGTTGATTTACTGGAGTGACATCTGTCTGAAAGAACAGTCTAAGTCTCTACATTAGAAGCAGCTTGCCTCTTATTGTAAAGAAATAGCTTTTCATGCAACTACAGAGAGACAGGGCATTCTGACTCATAGGTAAGGTATATACTAATAAGTATGGACAGAAAAAAATTGGTTTCAGCTCCACACCAGGAAGGTAGCAAAATAATTTGCCTTGATTGTCTATGAGATTGCCATTGACATGCAGTGATGTATCACTGTTTTACAGTCTTACTTGTAAGAATGTTCACAGTCAAATGGAGGCCTATGAGACAGTAATGGAAGGCTGGGAGAAATGAATGGCAAGTAATTTTTCAGTTGCTTATTCCTTGAATTGCAGTAAGATAGCCTGCGCTTTGGTCTTCGGCATTTCCATTGCCAGAAACCACAATATGCAGTCAGGGACTATAAACATATTAAGGTAATAAATGTAGGACAGAATATGACTCTATACAGCCAAAATAACTGTACATGGAACTACAATAATATTGCAAGATTTCCCACCTTATAGTAAATCAGAGGCTAATCCTGAAAATGTCACAGTAAAGTCCACTGATAACTGCCCATTTCCGATAATTTTAGCCTAACTGTGCCTTTCTACTTAATTAGTGCTAAAACGGAAGAAAATGTAGTTCTATTCCCAAAGTTCTTTTGCAAATTATCTATTTTGTCCTCAGCACTATAAATTGCACTGTTGTACAGATGAGTTAATGCAGGTATTGACATAGCTGGATTCCCACTGCTATGGCCAAGCCACAAAGTGCTTATAAACATGCTTGTGAACTCTTTGAGTCTCAGTCTAATCAACTGTGTAAATAAATTTCTGCATAGCAAATTTTACCAGACAAACTAAGTTATAATCATGGTAATGTAGCACAAGTAATAGCATCAACGTCAGGCAAGAATAGCATTAAATGTTTGTCATCAAACCGCAATTTATATCATAGAATAGTTGAAATGTTTCACTTTATAATAAAAAATGGAATATAAGTCAACAAGTAATTTCTCAACGTATGTGATGTACAAAGTTTTGCAAACCTTTGGAGAAATAGGCAAATTGTTGAGCCTTTGGTCCAGAGTTTGATTCCTGCAGCCTTCATCTGCCTACTGCGTAACCTTAAGCAACTCATTAAACCAGACATTGAGGCAATTGGGAAATTGGGTTAAGCCCCTTAGTTCAAGATCACATACCTATAAACTACCAATGAGTCTACATATGGTTCAGAGGCTGCAAAGACACCGCCACAGAATCGTCAGTCTCAGACAGAATAAAACACAAGGATGTTTGGTTGTTGTCTGGTACCTTTCTTGAAATTTTTCTTTTCTTTTCTTCTTCAACTGAGGGGAGGAAGGTCCATGGATAAGGACAATGATGCCATAGCTGCATGAGCCAAGCCCTGAAAACGTCTAGGGTCTATTTAAGTCTAGAGAGAGAATTAAGCTTACTTCTGATAGTCTTAGTGTGAATGCTTGACAGATATTACATTATTTGACATTACGCTCTGCCTTTAAGCAAGACAAACTCAGGTAGGAAATCTTTGCATACTATATGATGCCCACATTCACACTTTCCTTTTCTGACAGACATAAAGAACTTTCACATAAAATGTTATACAGAAAGAAGAAGGGTCCACAAGAAGTACTTATCTGCCTGGAAGCTTTACGATGTAACTGACTGTACAGATAACTAGATGTGATGCTAACAAACGTGTGTGTGTGTGTGTGTGTGTGTGTGTGTGTGTGTGTGTGTGTGTGTGTGTGTGTGTGTGTGTGTGTGTGTGTCCCCTTCAGATGGTCTAGTCTACGTAGATGAATAGTATTTTTTTTAAAAATATTTACAAGTATATTTAGTTTTTTTAATATTTATAAGTATATTTAGTGTTTTGAGTTTTTATGTTTAGATGTTATTTCTTGTAGAATTATTTATCTTTATAATTTTTTATTGCAACTTGATACAAGTATATGTATATTGTATGTGAGTATAGCTTTAATCTGTTAATTAGAGTTCCCGCACTTTTTTATTTAAAAGGATATGTGTACTTATCATTTGTTTATGTTCTGAGGAAGTTTGCAATTAAGACAAACGAAAAGCGCTTTAACCGACTGCTTCTTTTTCTCTTTTGTGCGTTTGGATTCCAACTGGTGCTTTTTCGTGATCCTTTTTGTGGACTACAGTTGTTCTTTGGTGCTACTTTGTGGATTAAAACTCCTTTTCCTGGTCAACGAGCTGGTTTGTCTCTTTTTGTTATTACTAGTCTTTGTGCCGTGTGTCATTTTGGCAATGTAGTGTGATCTCAGAGTTGGTATATTTAAATAGCGGGGGATGTCACTGTTTCATTTTTTTTTTTTTTATTCATTTTTTTTTCACATTTTCAAACATTCAAATGTTTGATAATATGGTCTAGGCCATATGAAAGTCGAACATTTGGATGTTAGATTATGTGAAGTAGACCCGTGTGTGTGTGTGTGTGTGTGTGTGTGTGTGTGTGTGTATGTATGTATATATATATATATATATATATATATATATATATATATACACACACACACACACACACACACACACATACATGTGTGTGTATATGTATGTATACAGACTAGCAGCAACAAAGTTCAAAGCTATGGCACATCCATATGTTCCCACCAATACTGAGTAAGTGAGGACTTACATCGAGCAGGGAAGGAGCCTAAGCTTTATATGCTGGCTGGACACATGGATATCCTGGGGGATAACTCCTATCTGTATGGTACATTGTAATAGTGATCTTAGGAAAAACATCTTCATATTTTTCAAAACATTCTTCACTCACCACTTCTTAAAATGGAACATTTTTTTTATCTTTTCTTACATGAGCCATCTAAACAGAAAATGGTTTCATCTATCTCATATATTTGCCCCTTCTCTTCCGTACTATATTCTCCACAAAATATCACATTCAGCCTTACTTCTTTTACCTTTTCACTTTGCTATAACTTTTTAGTACATTCCCAAATGTAGCAGGATTTTTCTCGTGCCCTAGCCAAATTTCCTCTAATCAGTATGAATATCAGCTAAGGTCTCCCCTGAAAAAGGCCACAGGCTTAATGTACTAGCCTAACCAACCGAAAGTAAATAATTGAATAAATAAATAAAATTTGGATCAACTGGGTTTTGTCTCAGGCTGTACAACCTTTGATAATCTAATTAAGGCTTTGAAGTTAGTGGATGAATCCTTAAGGAAGGGTGATACACTGCTCATTTCTAATTTTGCTGTCCAGAAGGTGGGTTTTCAGATGGCCTTTATTAGGATGTTAAAATAAGTATAGCAAAGGTCCATGGCTGCTGTGAAAAAACTGACCTAGTTTATCACCTCCATTTGAGTTTGGTAGGAGTGCAACACAGGGATGTTCCCTTTTCCCTCTTATTTTTTACTTTGTATGTAAATCCTCCGTCAGAGAAACTTTTGGTAGTTCACATCGGGTGGTATCAATATAGGAGGTATAAGATCTTGTTTTATGCTGATGATTTGTCAGTACATTTGCCTGACCCTAAAAGTGACCCAGATTTGATATTTGAAGAGCTTATAGAATCTAGTAGGTTTTAAGGATGCAAGATAAGTAAGAGTAACACAGAGTCTATTAAAATTAACTAGGCTCCTTTAGATAGCAAAGGAAACATATTCATTTCTTTGGAAAACTACTGAGATTACACATTTGGGGAAAAAATGGAGAGCTTTCTGGTAGCGTCACCTGCACTATGACAGCCGAATTAAAAGAATGAAAACTTTGTGTTGAAAGCTTTAACTACTCAATTTTGTGGAGGGAGCACAAATTCTTGACTTTGTATTTAGTTATTTATGCGGTGCAGCTCAGGAGAGTGTAGCTTTACCACATTCTGACTTCTACCCTAAAATAGTAAAATACTAAAGATGTCAACCAAGTTTGTTTAGTCTGGACAGAGACCTAGTTTACTGTGGAAGATACTGACTCTCCCCATTTCATGGGGATATGGGTGTACCTGATTTTCCAGTTTTGTTTGTATTGTAATACTAATAGACTAATTACTTAGCCACCTGTGAAAAGCTCTGCTTTGAGGAATTCGTTGGAATACAGGGGTATAGCAATATAAGAGGGCAAAAAGGCGTTATGATGTGCATCATTTGTTCCTTTTGGGGACGGTGTTAGTAAGTTTACTGGATAAGGCCTTTAAAAAAGTGCCCAAAAATTGGACTAAGGAGGCCTCTCCTCTGTGATTATCAGGAGCTCAGAAGCTTTGGTTCATGCTTCTGCTGTCTTCTAATGCTACCATTTTTTTGAAACAGCTCTTCTTGAGAAGTTCACAGTCAGCCTTTTCTCATTTCAACCTTTGATTTTCAGAGTTTTATCAGTTCATATAAATAGTTAAAACTTTTATTTTTCCAGCTTTTTGTTTTTTTGAGTTGACATACTCCTTCAGAGTTTCATTTATTTTAATCAGCTCTGAGCACATTTGAGTTATTTGTCCTTATAAATAACTGGAAGCAATCTCTTGTATCAATGCTGGAGCTTGAACTGCTTTTTGCAGAACAGCTGCAGAATTCTTCCCGGCCCATGTTTTCTCTTCACCTTTTCTGCTTGATTTTCTTTCAGATTCTCTAAATTTCTTTGCTGGCATCCGTGCAGTGTACCTACTAGCTAGTAACTGAATTTTACTCAAGCTAAAAGTGTAACTGGCTCTTATTTCTCAGTTTTTTTTTTTCATAGGTTCATAGGTTCATACTAGGCTATCTGCCCTGGGGCAATTATAAGCCTAGCCCGATTCTGTATGGCTTACGCCACCCCTTGATTTGAGTATACTGTGCCCTTTTTAAGGTTTAGTTTACTGTACCTCCGTCTAATAGTGACACGGGAGTAATCCCTGGGACAAACCTACGATCCCCCATCCACTTATCGAGATTCTTCTTGAAGAGATTCAGTGACGTGCTCTGCCTCACATGAACTGGAATTCTATTCCAGAGCGAAGGGAGCCTCTGGGTTATGAACCTGTCCCTCCAGCAAGTTCTATTTATTTCTGTGCTGAGGTTCAAGTCCCTCGAGCGTGTGGCTCTAAGGGATTTAGATTTACTGAGGTGGAGCATGTCCATTAATTCTGGATTTGACATAGCTTTGTATGTCAGGCATAGATCGCCTCGAAGTAGGCGGTATGCAACTGAGTAGAGCTGGAGTTTTTTTAACCAAGCAGTATATGGCATCTGTTTGAGACCCTTGATCCTCTTGGTGAGATACTTTTGGGGTCTTTCTAATTGCTGCAGGTGTCGGGTAAGGTACATCCCAAAAGGGGCATTGTATTCTATGATGGGCCTGATGAGGGATGAATAAAGGGCACGATTACCTCTCTTGATCTAGATGTGAAACCCTTCATGATGAGGTGGGCTATGTAGAAGGTCTTTCTAACCACTTAGGCAATGTGGTTTTCAAAGGAGAGATTGCTATCAACTTGGGTCCCCAGGTCCCTAATAACTTTCTCTGTACTTAATGGGTTTCCGCCTATGTGGTAATTTGTGGGCACATTGTTTTTGCCAAAGGGTATGACTATACATTTTTTAGCATTTAGCTTTAAACCATGGCACTGGCACCAGTTATCTGTCTCTGTGAGACCTTTTTGAAGGATGTTTGTGTCAGCTGGAGAGTTGATTATGGCGCCCAGTTTGCAGTCGTCTGCTAACTTGGTGAGCCATAGTCCTCCCACGTTTGCCTGTACCTCGGAAAAGTATATACCGAACAAGAGTGGTCCCAGGACAGAACCCTGTGGGACGCCACTTGTGACCGGTTTTGAGTCTGACATGGCTCCAGCAACTCTCACTCTGTGGGTTCTGTCTTTGAGCCAGTTTGCGACCCATCTTGTGACATAGGGGTTTATATTTAAGCTGGATAGCTTATCTATGATGCCCGAGTGGGGTATTGTGTCAAATGCTTTTGCAAGGTCCAGATAGGCTGTGTGGACTACCTTTCCTTCATCTATGGCTTTGGTGACTGTTTCAAAGAAGTCAACCAGGTTCAAAAGGCAGGATCTGCCCTTGACAAAGCCGAACTGGGTAGGATCTAGTGTCTGTAGGTCCCCAATGTCTTTGTTTATGAGCTCCATGATGATCCTCTCCATAGCCTTGCAGACTAAGCTAGTCAGGCTTATGGGGCGATAGTTTCCAGGGTCCGTAGAGGCTCCACCTTTGTGGAGTGGGACCACTGTTGCTGTACGCCATTCTGTGGGCACATATCCTGTAGTGAGGCTGAGATTGTATAGCTGTTTTATTTGAGGGATTAGTTCCTCTTGTAGTTCATGTAGGACGCAACCTAGGACGCCATCTGGTCCCATGGAAGCAGTGTTTTTTGCTTTGGAGAGGGCAGCCTTCACCTGAGCATCTGAGATGTTTGGGAGGCAGCCCTCCGCCGGGATAGATACTTGCTCTTTTGGGGGGGGGGGTGGAGAAGTTTGCACTGAACCTGTCTGCCAGGATATTGGCGATGTCTGTGGGTTCAGTGTATTTTTTGTCGTTTAGAATCAACTCAGAACAAGTCTGGGAGTTGCATCCCAGGTTTCTAACATAATTGAAAAAAGCCTTATGATTGTCTTTGGTGTCCTGTGCAATTTTTCTCTCGAAGCTGGCCTTGGAGGATTTTATGAGGAATCGTAATTTTTTGCTAGTACTGATCAGAGATGCCTTCCCTATTACGGATTTTGCTCTATCATGTAGTAGCTTCCTCCTTCTGTTGTACAGTTTATTTATGGCAGGGGTCCACCAGACTGGACGCCTGCCTTTGGATGATTGGGTCTTGGTTTTGTTTGGGATAGCATGATCCATGCATTCCTGGAGATGTCCGTAGAATGCATTTATATAGGATTCTGCAGTTTGGGCTGTAGTTTCCACTGGCCCTGAGGCCTTGAAGGATTCCACTTTGGTTTTGAGAAGTGAGAAGTTTGCTTTTGAAAAGTTTTTCACCGTGGTTTTCTGGGCTGGGGGTGGGGTCGAGATGTGGACATCCAGTGAAATTAATTTATGGTCTGATCTTACCAATGAGGGATATACTTCTGGTGTGGAGCATAGAGTCCCCATGTTGGTAATGATCAGGTCTAGTATGTTGTCCCCTCTTGTGGGAGTGGTGACTAGTTGTTCCATAGCATTTGAGTTTATAATTTCCAGGAATCTTTGGGCTAAGGTGCTGGGGCTTGAGTAGTGCTTCCAGTCAATGTTTGGGTAGTTGAAGTTGCCCAATATAATGGTGTTCGGAGAGATCTTCATGTTCTCCAATGTTTTCAGGAAAGCCGAATGGGATTCCTGACTTTGAGAGGGTGGTCTGTAGGATGCTATAAACTGAAAAGCAGTCTTGCCCACTGTTAGTTGCAGATGGATGGTCTCCGATACTTCATGCAATGCCACTAACCTGGAGGTGTGGATATCCTTGATAAATATGGAAAACCCCCCTCCTTTTGTGGTTCGGTACAGGTTTTGGGGCCAAAAAGCATGATATGAGGTATAGCCTGGTAGTGCTGGGGTGCTCTCTGGAGCCTTGAACCAGGTTTCTGTCACTGCACAGATATCGATGTTCTCCATACTGAGGAGAGCTTCGAGTGCGTGCATCTTGAGGTTAAGACTTCTGGCATTTAGCAGCATTACCCTTAGTTTCTTGTTCCTTGTGCTGTCTATGGGGGTGGGTTTGACTTTTGAGCCTTGCCTAAAAAAGGCGCTATGGGGGTGGCAAGAGCCTTTGCCAATATCCGAAAGCCCAGTGGTGACAGGTGCAAGCCGTCCCTAGCGAAGCAACGTGGCTTGTCGAGCATGTCATCCCAGGCTGACAGACACTGGATCCCCTTTGAATGACACCAAAATTTTAGCCAATTGTTAAAATCGATCATTTTGTCTTTGTACTGTGGCATCATTCTAGGTGAGGGTAAGATGCTGCTCAAGGTCAGGGTCATACCAGCCTGGGCTACATGATCAGAGAGCTCCTCTATGTCTCTTTTCATGTAGTCCAGGGAGGTACGTCTCAGGTCATTCACACCAGCATGTACAATGACTGAGTCATATTTGTATTTGCTTTGGAGTGACCTGAGTGCTTGCGTTATGTGTCGGATCCTAGCACCCGACAGGCAGCTCACTGTGACCTTCTCTTTATTCAGCCTGGTGAGCGGGACGTCAGTGTGTCTGACAATAGAGTCACCTATAACAAGAGTATCAGGTGTGTTATTCAGCCTTAAGGGCTGTGGCTGCTTGGCACACTAACTTTGTGGGTTATGTGTTGTGTGTGTTTTGTTTTGAGGTAGCGTTTGCTTGGATGTCTACTTTGGAGGTCTCTGTTGCTTAGGTAGATTTTATTTAGAGCCTCGAGTATGTTTTTGTGTATTTATGTGTTTGGTTCGCTGATGTGGTGGGACTATGTGATACTGGAATTGTGTTGTGTGAGGTTAACTTCTCCTCCTGACTGGTTACACCAGTTTTGAGATGAGAGAGCTCAGCCTCCAGTTTGGCTAAATAGTTGCATCTCTCACATATATTTGAACCTGTTTGGAGGAGGAGAGGGTTGTCCGTGTACATGAGACAGTTGTAACATTGCCTCAAAATTCCCAGATTCACCAGCTGGACTGGAGAGGAAACCACTGACTGACCTTTGGACATGCTAGAGTAATAGGGAAACTGAATTTAAGACGGACCAATAGAGGACAGGGTAATCTTAGAGAGTATAAGGGTAAGTAGTGCTTATGGTTTATTAGTGCTAACTTGTAGGATTACTTAATTGGACCAGTGAAGGGCCTTAGAATGAGAATATGGTGTTTAATTTGAGAGATAGAGCAGTTCTAAGGGAAAAAGTGAAGAGCAGACTTTGTGGAGCCAGGAATAGTTTAAACCCAATTAGGCGGCGCTGCCCGTTGTTGCGCTATGCTCAAAATGCAAAACCGCGCAAAAGAGGGTTTTAAGAGAGGAAGATGAAGGAGTTTTGGAATTGACCCAAAATGGCCAATAAAACTTCAGTTTCAAGTTAGTAACCACTCCCACAGGGGCAGGCAGGCTGCTCAATGTTTTTCACTGCCACTGATCAACAGAGAGACTTTCCTTTAGCCCAAGCAAAAAATGGCCTCACAGAAACTTACAAACAGTTCAAGAACAGCAAGCCTGTAACTGAACTTTTTTAAATCTCAGAAAAGTGGGAAAAAAGCAAGATTTTTTGTTTTTTTGTTTTTTCAGAGATAGCAGAGGTTAAAAAGTATCAGCAAGTTATAACAGTGCAGTAAATGACCCCACACAAGAGTGCTAGGCCAAACACAGATATAATGCAAGTTTTGAGAAAAAAACGATTTTAAAAATAAGTGCAAACAGGAAATTCAGTAAACAGCTCTAGGTTGTGCTCTAAATACAGTTACTAATGCAGAAATCAAATTTAACAAGCCAGAAAATGCTCAAAATAGGCAGCTATGCAGAAAAACTTAGCAAATAAACAGAGGAAAAATACTTAAAGTCTCAAAAGTGGCTCCTTTCTTCTCTCAGCATTTTCTCCTCTTGGTGGGTGCTTCACCAACAGCCAACAAGCCTGAAAAGATGCCAAAACCACGAGACAACCAGGTTTTAAGAGAGGAAGATGAAGGAGTTTTGGAATTGACCCAGAATGTCCAATAAAACTACAGTTTCAAGTCAGTAACCACTGCCACAGGGGCAGGCAGGCTGCTCAATGTTTTTCACTGCCACTGATCAACAGAGAGACTTTCCTTTAGCCCAAGCAAAAAATGGCCTCACAGAAACTTACAAACAGTTCAAGAACAGCAAGCCTGTAACTGAACTTTTTTAAATCTCAGAAAAGTGGGAAAAAAGCAAGATTTTTTTTTGTTTTTTCAGAGATAGCAGAGGTTAACAAGTATCAACAAGTTATAACAGTGCAGTAAATGACCCCACACAAGAGTGCTAGGCCAAAGACAGATAAAATGCAAGTTTTGAGAAAAAACGATTTTAAAAATAAGTGCAAACAGGAAATTCAGTAAACAGCTCTAGGTTGTGCTCTAAATACAGCTACTAATGCAGAAATCAAATTTAACAAGCCAGAAAATGCTCAAAATAGGTGGCTATGCAGAAAAACTTAGCAAATAAACAGAGGAAAAATACTTAAAGTCTCAAAAGTGGCGCCTTTCTTCTCACAATGAGAGAGATGAAATTAAGTTGTTAATAAGTGTGCAACCATCTTTGAAGTCTCCAGAAGGTTGAGTTCATGTCCTGAACTGCAGTTTGAAAAACACATGGTTAAGAATGTTTATGTCCTTGGATCTGTCTGCCCTGAAATTTTCTTTGACTCAGGATGACAGTCAAAACTAAGAGAAAAATGGTGAAGTGTTATTGAGGCTGACAGACCTCTATAGGTTAAATTGATTCTGGGGACTACAGTCAATGCTCTTCTGAGCAAACATTGCATCAGATTGACATACAAGATTTTACTTAGTGTTAGGCTGGGGGAACTGGATAAATTAATAGTTGGAATGTTTCTGGGTATACGTTTGTATTACTGGCACTGTGGAAATTATATTTTGGGAGACTGAATGTGTACCTTTTGAGAATGAGGCAGTATTCATGGAGAGGGGTTCTGTGATTTGATTTAGCTAGTGAAGATAACTCTGGGTCCTCCTTTGTTTCTGATCTTTTTTGCAGAGGTATGTAATATGAGTCGAACTGATAAATAAGTGTTTATTAGATCATTTGCTATTAGCCTCAAAATAATTATTACAAGAAAAATGGAAATGTGGGAAGACCCGCAGCAGACATAAAGATAAAAAAAGAACATATAAAATACTATGGATTAAGTATATGTGTTAAAAATATCCAGAGAAAATATGAGTTTGGCATAATGGTTAAAGTGTTTACCTTAAAGACAGAAGGTGCAGGGTTTGATTGATTCTCACATGGGGTAATTGGCTAGACTTAAAATAGCCCACAAGGGCAGTTAGCCTAGTACTAATTTATGAACCTATGAAACAAAAGATAATGAACAAGTTGCTAGTCTGTGTTCTAAAATTTTATGAAGGCTTTTTCAACTGTGCATGATACTTTACAAATAGAGCTTATATAACCTTGGAAATGCACACTGTCTGAAATTTTGTTTCCAAAGGTCCAGTACGTGGGCAGTTAGAATTTGGACTACAAGATCCATCAGAATCACTTCTTCTTACAAACTGCTAAACAAATAACTGTTGAATACTCAGAAAATAATTGTTACCTATTGAAAGTCATCAGAAAGTTTATTGCTACGTAGACACTCTTGCAAATAGTTGTTTTTGTTGATTTTTGTTTGATTTTTTTTCTATTTGCTTACAAATTTCTATGTTCAATTAAGTGTTATAGTTAATTTGTTTATTTAAATTTAAAAACATTTTTTTCCTGAGAAAAAAAAGGAACACTTTCTTATTTTTCAGAACAGAGACTTTTTATACAGCTGATCCTATATAGTCAGTGGTAATTAATCTTTGTATAAGCTTATAGGTTCATAGGTTCATAGGTTTATACTAGGCTATCTGCCCTAAGGCATTTATAAGCCTAGCCCAAATTTTTGTGGCTTACGCCACCCCTTATATGAAAAAATACTGTTACCATTAGTTTGTTGTGCCGCTGTCCAGCAGTGACACAGATATGATTCCCGGGGTAAACCTACGATCTCCCATCCACAGGTCTAGATTTCTCTTGAACAGAGTCAGCGAGGTGCTCTGCCTCACATGGACCGGGATTTTATTCCACAGCATAGGGAGTCTCTGAGTGATAAATCTATCCCTTAAGCACGTCCTATTTATATCCGTGCTAAGGTTTAAGTCGCTTGCTCTAGTGGTTTTGGTGGATTTGGATTTTTTGAGGTGGAGCATGTCCATTAATTCCGGGTTGGACATGGCCTTGTATGTCAGGCACATGTCACCTCTGAGCAGACGGTATGCGACTGAATAGAGCTGGAGTTTCTTCAATCTGGCAGCATATGACAGATTTTGGAGTCCCTTTATCCTTTTGGTGAGGAACTTTTGGGGTCTCTCCAATTGCTGCAGATGTCGGGTGAGATACATCCCGAATGGGGCATTGTACTCGATCATTGGTCTGATAAGTGAAGAGTACAGGGAACAATAACCTCACTAGATCTGGATGTGAATCCCTTCATGATCAGGTGGGCAATGTAGAAGGTCTTTCTAACCACTTTAGCAATGTGAGTGTCAAAAGAAAGGCCACTGTCAACCTGGGTCCCCAGGTCCCTGATAACTTCTTCTGTGCTTAGTGGATTGCCACCTATATGGTAGCTTGGGGTTACCTTGTTTTTCCCGAAGGGTATGACTATACATTTTTGGCGTTTAACTTCAGGCCATGGCTCTGGCACCAGCTATCTGTTTCCGTGAGTCCCTTCTGAAGGATATCCGTGTCCGATGCACTTTCCACTATGGCGCCCAGTTTGCAGTCGTCTGCAAACTTTGTCAGCCAAAGTCCTCCCATGTTGGCCTGTACTTCTGAGAAGTAGATGCCAAACAATAGGGGGCCAAGGACCGAGCCCTGTGGGACACCACTTGTGACTGGCTTGGAGTCTGACACAGCGCCAGCAACTCTAACCCTGTGGGTTCTGTCCTTAAGCCAGTTTGCAACCCATCTTGTGACATATGGGTTTACATTTAAGCTGGTAAGTTTTTCTACAATACCCGAGTGGGGTATTGTGTCGAAAGCCTTTGCAAGGTCAAGGTAGGCTGTATGGACTGCCTTTCCTCATCAATGGCCTTGGTGACTGTTTCGAAGAAGTCGACCAAGTTCAAAAGGCATGATCTTCCCTTGACAAAGCCAAACTGGGTCGGGTCCAATGTCTGCAAGTCCCCTATATCTTTGTTTATGAGCTCCATTATGATCCTCTCCATAGCTTTGCAGACTAGACTTGTTAAGCTTATGGGGCGGTAATTACCAGGGTCCGTGAGGCGCCCTTTGTGGAGTGGGACCACAGTTGCCGTCGCCACTCCTTGGGCACGTATCCTGTGGTAAGGCTGAGATTAAACAGCTGCCTTATGTGCGGGTTTAATTCCTCATTTAGCTCGTGTAGCACACAGCCGGGGACACCATCCGTCCCATTGATGCTGTGTTTTAGCTTTAGAGAGAGCAGCTTTCACCTGCGCATTTGAGATGTCCGGGAGGCTACACTCGGCTGGGATAGTTATCTCTCCTTTAGAGGGGAGAGGGGTGAAGTTTGCACTGAACCTGTCTGCCAGTATGTTGGCAATGTCTGTGGGTTCAGTGATTTTTGTATCATTTTGGACTAATTCTGAGCATATCTGGGAGTTTCCACCCAGGTTCCTAACATAGCTGAAAAAGGCCTTATGATTGTCCTTTGAATCCATGGCAATTTTTCTCTCAAAATTGGCCTTAGTTGATTTTATGAGTGCTCGTATTTTTTACTAATAATGATCAGGGTGACTTCCTTTTATGGATTTTGTTCTATCATGTAATAGCTTTCTCCTCTTATTGTAAAGTTTGTTAATGGCTGGGGTCCACCAGACTGGACGTTTGCCCTTTGTGGAAAGAGTCTTGGTTTTATTTGGGATTGCCTGATCCATGCAGTCCTGGAGGTGTTCATAGAAGGCATTTGTAAGGGCTTCCGCAGCTTGGGTTGTGGTTTCCTCTGGCTCAGGGGCCTTGAAGGATACCACACCAGTCTTGAGTAGTGTGAAGTTTGCTTTAGAGAAGTTCTTCAGTATGGTCTTTTTTGTTTGGGGTGGGGGCGGGATGTGGATTTCCAGTGAGATTAGTTTATGATCAGATCTCACCAATGAAGGATATACTTCCGGTGTGGAGCATTTTGTCCCCATGTTTGTGACAATGAGATCTAGTATATTTTCTCCTCTCATGGGAACAGTGACTAGCTGTTCCATGGCATTTGAATTTATGAACTCCAGGAACCGTTGGGCTAGAAAGTTTGGGCTTGAGTAATGTTCCCAGTCTATATTCGGGTAGTTGAAGTCACCCAATATGATGGTGTTTGGAGATACTTAGTTTATGTATTTAATAAAGTGTGCACTCATAAACAGGTCTGACTTTAACAAAAACATTATAAAGCTTGGAGGAGCGAGGTAAAATCTATATGCCATTATCATAGCACCATGCATAAATCTTAACAGTTGAGAGGTATGCTGCAGGCAGCCTTTCTGTAAACACTATGTAAGCCACTGTTTAAGGATATACCATGCTGTTTACTTGTGTAGTTTTATTTCCAGTGTTTGTAACAGTAAACATATGTTTGTTGTACTTTTGTTCTGGTGTCTATCCAAAGCATTTGTTTATTTATTGACATTTGATTAACAGTAAAGTCAGACTGGGTAGAAGCCCATTTTCAGTGAAGGTCCCGAGAGAAAAGCTCCAAATTATTACAAAACATTTTAAGAACAATAATTTTACACTCGACTCAATTTTCTGATCAGTGCTCCTTCACATCTAACTTCCCTCCTGTCAGTCTCCTCCTGTTCTTCTACCCCTAGCCCCCATCACCTCTTAAGGTTTTACATTGCAGTTGCTGTCACACTGAATGTCACAAATTCTTTTAAATCACTGACATTCTTATTTAGTGTAATATGTTCCTAGGATTTACTTATATGTTCTTTTCCTTGCTTTTATGTATTTTTTACTTCTTTGTATAAAGACCAGTTGTTCTCCTACTTTAATTTTTTGTATTAATCAATGTATTGATTATTATATAACTGGAGCGTTTCTCCTCGTGTCTCTGCTGAAAAAGGGCATCTTGCACAGTCAGACTAACCCGGCTGACAAATGTCAAATAAATAAATAAATAATAAAATCTTCAAAATTAAAACAAATACACTTGCAGTTTAAATAATTATAATAAATTAGACATAATATAAAACATTGGTTAAAAACTGATACAAGTTATATGACAATCATTTAACATTTAAAGAAACTTTAGATAGTTTGTAGAGAAAGTAAAGCCAAGTTAGTCTAATACAAACAGGAACTGCAATATGAGGTAAGGGAAAAACAGGCTTATGGTATATTTAGACAGAAAGTCAGGGAAAAGAATTAGATAGCAGTAAGGAAGTAAGTGAGGAAGGGACATTAAGGAAGTATCAGGAATGAAAACATACTTGTTCACATTTATGGATATAGTTTATCTTGGAAATGTTAACTCAGCAAAAGAGTTTTGCCTGTACTGTTGTCTGGAAGATGGCAATAACTTTTATGGGAAAAAAACAAAAATTCAAAGAGAGTGAGCCACAGCACGTATAGTTCGCTCTTCCAAAAAACAGGTTTATTGTTTAAAAATATTACATATAATGGCAATTTACCATTATACAAGCAAACCGGTTTCGGCTATCATATAGCCTTTATCAATGCTACATGTTGGAATCAAGTAAAAAAACCCACCACCACATGAGTACCAAATTTATAGTACTCATTTAAAGGGGCATGTACCATAAAAAAAGGGAAGGACACAAACATTTAGGAACAACAAAGATTATTCCTATATGGATATGCAGCAACACTAAAACATACAGAATCTATATAAATATATTCCATATCATAAAAAATTGAAAATGGAATAATACATTAATCAACCTGTCTCAATTGTTGTTTGTATAAATACATATAGATATACCATAAATTTGTGTATAAATATGCAACGACAATGAGACATATAGAATCTGTATGAATATATTCCATATCCTTAAAAATTGAAAGGAATAATATCGTGACCAACCTATCTCAGTTATTATTTGCATGAATACCTATAAATATAACTGAATATAACATGAGAAAAAACTCATAATATAATACAAATTATGCCCTAAAATGTATCCTATATTTCAATATTACTGTCCATAAATCATAACTATTAGGACTTGATATTATGTGAAAAAAACCAAGTGGTACATAACGGAACCATTGTCAGCATTTCTCACATTCTATCTGAAGCCGCTGCTGGTATTTATTAGGTCCCGCATTAAGGACACTACCGAATTTCTTAATATTATCAATGACTCTCAATTGGAATCTCATTGGCTGCTTTGTACACTTGATGTGGCTTCACTGTATACAAGTATTCCACATGATCAGGGAATTTTGGCGGTTTCTTATTGGTTATATAAATCCAACCTTTACTCCTTGGGCTTTAACAATTTCCTGATTAAACTAACTGAATTGGTGTTGCGGAAGAATATTTTCTATTATCAAGGAAAGGCCTATTGGCAAATTAAGGGAACTGCGATGGGTGCTTCTTTTGCACCTATCTATGCAGATTTGTTCATGGGGTATTATGAGGTTAAGTATATATATGATGTTCACCATAATGTATTTTTACAACACTTGGACATCTGGCGCAGATATCTAGACGATTGCTGGATGGTGTGGCGTGGGAATAAGGAAGGTTTAAGCCAGTTTGTGGATTACCTGAATAACAATACTTTTGGCATTCGGTTTACGGTTAACATCGAACATTCTAATATTGTATTCCTGGATGTTAAGGTGTCTAGACTTGTAGATAATACTTTGTCTACCACTGTACATAGAAAATTCCCGAAATACAATACTTTATTACATGCCAACAGTTCCCATCCACGCCACATCATCCGCAATATTCCAAAATCTCAATTTATGAGAATTAGACGTATCTGTTCATCTGATCAGGATTATTTTGATTCTAGTCTGGATTTATCTCACAGATTTTCACAACGGGGCTACAATTCTCAACTTCTATCTAATGTTGTAGGACAAACCAACAGATTAACACGTCAGGAGTTGTTGTGTTACAAATCAGAGGATAGGGAATCTAGGAGGCAGAATAATAAGCAACCCTTACGGCTAGTAACAACTTATGGTAGTAATACTAATCGTTTTAGAGATCTTATTAATCAGCATTGGGGAATTCTTTTGTCACAAGATGTTTTAAGTAGTGTGTTGCCTGAACAATGTCAATTTTCTTACCGGCGGGGAAGAAATATGAATTCATATTTTACACACTACAAAAGATATATTCCAAGTCTTTCACAACAAAGAACTTTATCTGGGGAAATATTAAAGGGCTGCTATCCTTGTGGCCATTGTATGGCCTGCCAACATTTGCATAAAACTAGAGAATTTTCTAGCAAAAATACCTCCAGAATTTTTGAAATAAGGGTTTTTGCTAATTGCAGTACGGATTGGGTTGTCTATTTGGCAACCTGTACCTGCTCTGCATTTTATGTTGGACAGACGTCCAGACCAGTGAAATTCAGAATAGGGGAACATTTAAGTGCAATTAAAAATAAACGTGTTGCCAATGCCCTCTTCAAACATACCATGGAGCATCCATCTGCAGCTTTTAAGTTTGTCATTATAGATAGGATAACTCTACATAGGGGTTTTAAAGCTGGATGGCATCAAAAACTTAATCGGATGGAAAATATGTGGATAATCAAATTGGGTGGTTTATTCAGACCTGGACTAAACACTTTAGAATAGATTTATCTCATGAACTCTAATACAAAAAAGACAATGGTGGGGGTGTTTGTTATGTACCATTTGGTTTTTTCACATAATAACAAGTCCTAATAGTTATTATTTATGGACAGTAATATTGAAATATAGGATACATTTTAGGGCATAATTTGTAATATATTATGAGGTTTTTCTCATGTTATATTCAGGTATATAGTATTCATGTAAATAATAACTGAAATAGGTTGGTCAAGATATTATTCTTTTCAATTTTTAAGGATATGGAATATATTCATACAGATTCTATATGTCTCATTGTCGTTGCATATTTATACAAAAATTTATGGTATATTTATATGTATTTATACAAACAACAATTGAGACAGGTTGATTAATGTATTATTCCATTTTCAATTTTTTATGATATGGAATATATTTATATAGATTCTGTATGTTTTAGTGTTGCTGCATATCCATATAGGAATAATCTTTGTTGTTCCTAAATGTTTGTGTCCTTCCCTTTTTTTATGGTACATGCCCCTTTAAATGAGTACTATAAATTTGGTACTCATGTGGTGGTGGGTTTTTTTACTTGATTCCAACATGTAGCATTGATAAAGGCTATATGATAGCCGAAACCGGTTTGCTTGTATAATGGTAAATTGCCATTATATGTAATATTTTTATACAATAAACCTGTTTTTTGGAAGAGCGAACTATACGTGCTGGCTCACTCTCTTTGAATTTACTGGCTGGTTGGGGCCGTGCACGTTGTCCTGCGTGCGCAAATTTTTTGTTCAGAGAAAAAAACAAAAATGACATCATGAATGCCCTCAGTCAAGTTAACGTATTTGGCCTTTTTTCCCCATTTGACATTTTGTATACACGTGCATTATATGCAAGGTAAAGATTTATCCTCATCTCCACCTGAGTGGAAGACTGCCTTAAGGAATACCATACTGACACTTAGTTGAGGGATGTGGCTTTTTCTTGAGCATTTTAGACTGTGGTTCATTGTTCTGCATTTAGTCAGACTGAGCCAGCAGTGCACAATCAGGATTCTTACACGTTTCCCCACAGTAGTACAACTGTGATGCTGGTAGATGTAATTTATGGAGGAGCTGGGATAGGCCAACCCCCTCCAAAGGGGGTGGGTACAGGGGGCTTGCCCTCCTGCAAAAGTTTTTTTTGTGTTTTTTTGTGTTCCACATTACAGTTTTCAGACTTGAAAAACTGATAAATCATAACTCACTCCTGAAACTGTCGAATGAACACAGGGAAACCTACTGAAATGCTAGCAGTCTAAATGGAGATCAGCAAATGGTTTGCTTGCCTACTTTGTGGGCATCTGTGAATTTATACATACACAAACACACTCATAAAAATAATACCTGTTGTCATCATCTGCTGACAAAGCTGGTGCTGTACTATATCTTATAGGCACTCTACACAGCATAGCAGTGATGCAAGCTGCTCTTTCCTGTAGATGAACATTTCCTTTGAGTCCTCCAGCTACATTCCAACAATCCAGTCTTGCTGTGAAGCCAAGTTACCAGTGCTGACAGTGGTCTGCAAGTGGAGAATAGCGTCCAACAAGGTCTTCTGACAAGTGTCACACATTAACTGCAGAAACGATTTTATTATGCCGCCTAGTATTTCATACATGTCAAAGCAGCAGCCATGTCCTAGAAATGATTTCATTATGCCACCTAATATTTCATACATGTCAAAGTAACAGCCATGTTCTAGAAACGATTTCATTATGCCACCTAGTATTTCATACATGTCAGAGCAGCAGCCATGTTCTAGAAACAATTTTATTATGCCACCTAGTATTTCATACATGTCAGAGCAGCAGCTATGTTCTAGAAACAATTTCATTATGCCACCTAATATTTCATAGATGTCAGAGCAGCAGCCATGTTCTAGAAATGTTTTCATTATGCCACCTAGTATTTCATACATGTCAGAGCAGCAGCCATGTTCTAGAAATGATTTCATTATGCCACCTAGTATTTCATACATGTCAGAGCAGCAGTATTGTTCTAGAAATGATTTAATTATGCCACCTAGTATTTCATACATGTCAAAGCAGCAGCCATGTTCTAGAAACTATTTCATTATGCCATCTAGTATTTCATACATGTCAGAGCAGCAGCCATGTTCTAGAAATTATTTCATTATGCCATCTAGTATTTCATACATGTCAGAGCAGCAGCCATGTTCTAGAAACAATTTCATTATGCCACCTAGTATTTCATACACGTCAAAGCAGCAGCCATGTTCTAGAAACGATTTCATTATGCCACCTAGTATTTCATACATGTCAAAGCAGCAGCCATGTTCTAGAAATGATTTCATTATGCCACCTAGTATTTCATATATGTCAGAGCAGCAGCCATGTTCTAGAAATGATTTCATTATGCCACCTAGTATTTCATACATGTCAAAGCAGCAGCCATGTTCTAGAAACTATTTCATTATGCCACCTAGTATTTCATACATGCCAGAGTAGCAGCCATGTTCTAGAAACGATTTCATTATGCCACCTAGTATTTCATACATGTCAAAGCAGCAGCCATGTTCTAGAAACGATTTCATTATGCCACCTAGTATTTCATACATGTCAAAGCAGCAGCCATGTTCTAGAAACAATTTCATTATGCCACCTAGTATTTCATACATGTCAAAGCAGCAGCCATGTTCTAGAAACGATTTCATTATGCCACCTAGTATTTCATACATGTCAGAGCAGCAGCCATGTTCTTCATGCAAATGACGCAGCAGCCATGTTCTTCATGCAAATGACAAGTTGTCTAGGAGCTACTGCCAGCAGATGTAAGAAAGAAGTAAAACTACACTAAATGTAGGACTGCCCTTGTTAACCAGCACTGGCTTGATTTCACATTACATGCCTGCATTCTTATAACTATTATTATTATAACTATTACTATTATAATTACTTATTAGATAATATGAGTTGCCCATTATTATTTTCTGGGAATGAAGCTATGGTTATATTAGCTAGTTTGGATAATTTTGATATTCCCTGTCATATTTTTTATTGTCCGGTTCAGTGTTTCTCTAATGCCTGATAATTTGTAAGTACTATGTCTGTTAAACTATGTATTTTCTTTTCACAATATTGTATTTAATGTGTTATGTCTCTGCCTTGCAATCCACATTATACAATAAAGAGTCCTCAAGCCAGCCCACTACAACAGTGAAACAAACAAAAATGTACTCTGCAGACAGAATACGTGTGAAGTTCAAGTACTATACTTTTAACTTCCAAAGTGATACTTTTCCCTACTTGTAATAATTTGTACTCTTAACATTTGCTGTAGAAAACCGTTACTAAAAGGATGCTACGATGAACAAACTATTACCTGTCCTTTTGGCTTAAAGGTATATTGCCACTATTTCCACTGCAGTTATTTTTTATCTCTGTTGATTTCAGACTCATTTCCATAAGATTTTCTGAAAGGCTTCTAGGTTCAGATAGCTGGTGTGTCTTCTTTCCATGTGACTGAATGTCAGTTTTCTCTTCTGTTTCTGAATCTTCTTTTCTGCACTTCTTCCTTTTTTTGCTTTCTGCACAGAGACACAATCCACACAACATAGATGATGTATGCTGCAATGCAATATTGTCTACAAATATTTTCAAACTGCTTTATACATGGTAAGGGTGTAGTTACAGTCCAGGCAATATCTTACCTTTCAACAAATCTGTGTCTGCAACTACTTTAAAATCATGGCTTGCTTTGTGTGAAATCAGACTCTAAGCAAAGGACTCTCTGTGCCCCTCTGCTCCATCACACCCATGGACCCACAGTCCTCCATCATCTCCTTACCTAAACATTCAGACAAATAACTTTTTTCTTGTTTTGTCAAACATTTGTCTTACTGTTCAGCTTTTCATCCTTATTTTCAACACACCTTAACTCGTCCAAAATCAACTGTATTAGTGGTGCTGTAAATAAATTAATTAAACAGGGTAAACTGCCTAGGGCCTCTTTTTTCCAACCTTTTTGATCTAATGATAGTCTTAACAAAAATAATAAATAAAGAAATTTGGTCTTACATTTTTTCTTTCAGCAAAGAAATATATTGTGTCCAAAGTGCAAAGTTCAAAGTTGACAACACAGTAGATCTCAATAAACCAAGTGAACAAGTGCTTGTGTGAATGCATAAATCATAACTGGGTACCTGCTTCCTTACACCCCCCCCCCAAAAAAAAAATAGTCATCTTCTGTTTACCCTTCTGGTGTTAGAGTGGGATGAAAATTTAAAAAATTACCACAGTCATATATTTCAAGTTGTTGCTGTCATGCATATACACAGCATGTCTCCTCATCCCTACCCCAAAGATACCTTCTATACACTTCTCTGATATTACACTGAGATAAACATGAAAGAACAAATGGCCACAGTAACATATTTCAAATTTCTTGTTGTCAAGCATATATATATATATATATATATATATATATATATATACATATATATATATATATATATATATATATATAGACATATACAGATGCGATGTTTGCTCTAACAGTGTTGATGGAGAAGTACAGAGAAGGTCAGAAGGAGTTGCATTGTGTTTTTGTAGACTTAGAGAAAGTATATGACAGGGTGCCTAGAGAGGAGTTGTGGTATTGTATGAGGAAGTCGGGAGTGTCAATGAAGTAGGTAAGAGTGGTACAGGATATGTATGAGGGTAGTGTGACAGTGGTGAGGACTGCGGTGGGAGTGACAGATACGCTTAAGGTGGAGGTGGGATTACATCAAGGATCAGCTCTGAGCCCTTTCTTATTTGCAATGGTGATGGACAGGTTGACAGATGAGATCAGACAGGAGTCCCAGTGGACTATGATTTTACAGATGACATTGTGATCTGTAGTGAGAGTAGGGAACAGGTGGAGGAGACCCTGGAGAGATGGAGATATGCTCTAGAGAGAAGCGGAATGAAGGTCAGCAGGACTAAGACAGAATATATGTGTGTGAATGAGAGGGAGGATAGAGGAATGGTGAGGATGCAAGGAGTAGAGGTGACGAAGGTGGATGAGTTTAAATACTTGGGATCAATAGTTCAGAGTAATGGTGAGTGTGGAAGAGAGGTGAAGAAGAGAGTACAGGCAGGATGGAGTGGGTGGAGAAGAGTGTCAGGAGTGATTTGTGACAGAAGAGTACCAGTAAGAGTGAAAGGGAAGGTCTACAAGAGGGTAGTGAGACCAGCTATGCTATATGGGTTGGAGACAGTGGCATTGACAAAAAGGCAGGAGTTAGAGCTGGATGTGGCAGAGTTAAAGATGTTGAGATTTGCACTGGGTGTGACGAGGGTGGACAGGATTAGGAATAAGTATATTAGAGGGTCAGCCCAGGTTGGAAGGTTTGGAGACAAAGCCAGAGAGGCAAGATTACGTTGGTTTGGACATCTGCTGAGGAGGGATGCTGAGTATATTGGGAAAAAGATGCTAAGGATGAAGCTACCAGGTAACAGGAAAAGAGGAAGGCCAAAGATAAGGTTTATGGATGTGGTGAGAGAGGACATGCAGGTGGTTGGTGTGACAGAGCAAGATGCAGAGGACAGGAAGAAATGGAAACAGATGATCCGCTGTGGCGACCCCTAACGGGAACAGCCGAAAGAACATGATGATATATATATATATATATATATATATATATATATATATATATATATATATATATATATATATATATATATAGCATGCTTCAAAAGATAGCTACCTATGTATACATCTGATGCTTGGCCGTTAGGAAAGAAGAAAAAATAATGATTACAGTAATGTATTCCAAACTGTTTTTCATAAACAGTGAACTTTTCCAAGACAGTGGCCATCTGTGTACACTTCTGAAGTTTGACTGTGAAGAAAGTTAAGGAAATAGTGACCAAGCTATCCTCCCTACACATAAGCTGTAGTGACCTTCTGTGCACACCTCTGACCAGGACTACATTTAGATAAGTCTTCATAGGTTGGTACTAGGCTACCAGCCCTAGGGCCTATACAAGCCTAGCCATGACAATTCCCTGGTTATTTCTTCCAACACTACTTACTTCCTTGACCCCTGTCTAGCAGGGTGACTGACGTGATCTCTGGGGTGAATTTCCTTTCTCCCATCTGATTGTCAAGGTTTCTTTTGAAGACGGCCAAAGAGGTGCTCTGCTTGACATGTATGGGCAGTCTATTCCAGAGTCTGGGGAGTCTCTGGGTCAGGAACCTATCCCTCCAGCATGTTTTGTTTATTGTGATGACCAGGTTTAGATCCCTGGAGCGTGTGGCTCTGAGGGATTGGGATTTCTTTAAGTGTAGCATGTCCAACAGCTCTGGGTTTGACATGGCCTAGTATGTTACGCAGAGATCGCCTCTGAGTAGATGATATGCGGCAAGAGTATAGCTGGAGTTTTTTAAGGAGGTCAGCATAGGGCATCTGCTTTACGCCTGTGATTCTTTTAGTGAGATATTTCTGCAGCCTTTCCAGTTGTTGCAGGTGTCTTGAGAGGTACATATCAAATGGGGCGTTGTATTCTATAATGGGTATAATGAAGGATGAGTACAGTGGGACAATGACCTCCTTTTTTCTAGATGAAAAGCTCTTAGTGATGAGGTGTGCCACAGAAGGATTTTCTGACTGTTGTGGCGATGTGGTTATCGAAGGAGAGACCACTGTCCACCTATGTCCCTAAGTCTCTTATCACACTTTCAGTGTTTAGTGTACTGCCACCTATGTGGTAATTCACGGGTACATGTTTTTTCCCAAAGGGGATAACTATACATTTCTTGGCATTGAGCTTGAGCCCATGGCTCCGGCACCAAGCATCTGTTTCTGTAAGGCCCTTTTGTAGAGTAACCACATAATTTGGAGATTCAATAATGGCTCCCAGTTTGCAGTCATCTGCGAACTTTGTTAGCCAGAGTCCCTTAGTATTGGCCTGTACTTCAGAGAAGTAGATGCCAAACAAGAGTGGTCCCAGGAGTGAACCCTGAGGTACTCCACTTGTCTGGAGCTGGATTTGGAGTCAGCTACTTTTACAGTGTGGATTCTGTCAGTAAGCCAGTTGGCAACCCATTGAGTGACGTAGGGATTAATGCCCAGCTTAGTAAGTTTATCTATGATTCCTGAGTGGGGGATGGTGTCAAAGGACTTGGCGAGGTCCAGATAGGCTGTGTGGACCACCTTACCCTCGTCCACAGCTCTGGAGACTGATTCGAAGAAGTCAATCAGGTTCAGGAGACAAGATCGGCCCTTCACGAACCCAAACTGGGTGGGGTCCAGTGTTTGAAGGTTGCCAATGTCCTTGTTTATAAGTTCCATGATAATACGTTCCATGGCCTTGCAGATCAGGCTCGTCAGACTGATGGGGTGGTAGTTCCTGGGATCCAAGGTAGATTCCCCCCCTTGAGGAGTGGGATAACTGTAGCTGTGTGCCATTCAGTAGGCACTAAGCCTGAGGTGAGGCTATCATTAAACATGACACTTAGGTGAAGTGCCAGTTCATTTTGTAGTTCATGTAGTACACAACCCGGGATGTCATCTGGTCCCATGGATGCTGTATTCTTAGGTTTGGAGAGTGCGATTTTTACTTGTGTGGACGTTATTACCAGAATTTGGCAATCTTCCGGTACTGAGACGGGCCATTTAGGGGCTGAGACGGTGGTGAAGTTGGCACTGAATCGATCTGCCAGGATACTGGCAATATCCTTGGGATCAGTATATTTAATGCCATTCTGTTGTAGCTCAGAGCATATCTGAGCATTACCATTTAGATTCTTGACATAGTTATAGAATGCCTTGTGGTTGTCTTTGGAATCTTTGGCAATTTTATTTTCATAACTAGCTTTGCAGGATTTTATGAGGGATCTGAGCTTTTTACTGAGGCTGGTAAGGGAGTTTTTTGTATCCTGGGATTTTCCTCTTTTCTGCAACAGTTTCTTCCTTTTGTTGTAAAGTTTGTTTATGGCAGGGGACCACCAGATTGGCTTCGTTTTTTTGGAGGAGAGCATCTTGGTTCTATTTGGGATGGCATGATTCATACATGAGTGGATGTCCTCGTACAGTGCCTTAGTGTAGGACTCAGCAGTTGAACTTTCAGTTCCCATCTGCATGGGTGTCATGAAGTTTGTCACTTCTGACTTGAGTAGCATGAAGTTGGTTTTGGAGAAGTTTTTTTATGGAGGTTTCCTCACTGGGGGGTGGGGGTGGGATGTGGATGTTAAGGGTGATTAGCTTATGGTCTGACCTGTCCAACGAGGGGGTGGCCATAGGTGTGGAGCATTGATTTCCCATGTTGGTAATGACCAGGTCTAGGATATTGGAGCCCCTGGTGGGACAATGGATTAGTTGATCCACGGCGTTGGAATTTATAAATTCCAAGAACCGTTGGGCAAAGGTGTTGGTACACGAGTAGTTTTACCAGTTAATGGCAGGGTAGTTAAAGTCACCCAGTATTAGGGTGTTTGGTTGTATCTTAATATTTTCCAGTATGTTTAGAAAGGTGTAGTGAGAATCTTGGGGCATGGTGGGGGATTTGTAGCAAGCTACAATTTGGATTGCAGTCTTACCTACAGTTAGTTGCACCTGGAGAATTTCAGATGCATTGTGTTGGGCAACTAGCCTGGTGGTGTGAATATCCTTGGTGAATATGGACACTCCTCCACCTTTAGTGTTTCGATCCTGGTTTGGTGGCCGAAAAGTGTGGTAAGAGTTGTAGCCTGGTATTGCAGGGGTGCTCTCTGGAGCTTTCAACCAGGTCTCAGTTACTGCACAGATATCGATGTTCTCCATTTTTAGAAGTGCCTCGAGATAGTGCATCTTGAGGTTTAGACTTCTAACATCGAGTAGCATTATCTTCAGATTTTGCATGCTTGTACCTGTTACGGTGGTGGTTTTGTCCTTTGAACTTGGCCTAAAAAAGGCACTATAGAGGTGGCAAGAGCCTTAGCCAGTAACCTGAATCCCAGGGGTGACAGGTGCAGACCATCTCTGGCAAAGCATCGTGATCTGTCAATCATGTCGTCCCAGGGAGACAGATACTGGATCCCCTTTGAATGACACCAGAAGCTTAGCCAATTGTTGAAGTCAATCATTTTGTCCTTATATTGTGGTATCATTCTGGGCGAAGACAGAATGCTACTCAGGGCTAGGGTCATACCTGCCTGGGCCACATGATCCGAGAGCTCTTTCATGTCTCTTTTCATGTAGTCCAGGGAGGTACGTCTCAAGTCATTCACTCCAACATGGACAATGACAGAGTCATATTTGTACTTGTTGTGGAGTGACTTGAGTGCATGTGTTATGTGGCGGATCCAGGCACCCGACAGGCAGCTGACTGTAATTTTCTCCTTGTTCAGCCTGGTGAGTGGGACATCAGTGTGCCTGACTATAGAGTCACCTATGACTAAAGTGTTAGGTACATTGCCTTGCCTTATGGGCTGTTGCTGGGTGGCACACTGGTGTTGTGAGCTATGTGACACTTCGGTTGTGATTGGTGTTTGTTTGCTTTTCAGCTTTGGAGGTCCTTGTTGCTTGGGCAGGTTACAGTTAAGGGCCTCCATAAATGAGGATTTAGTGTTGCTATGTGTGGGTGTTGGTGGTGTGGGTTTAGAAGGGCTATGTGTTACTTGAGGTGTAGTGCGGGTGTTAACCTTCCCTTGACTGTCTAGCACAATCTTGGCTGGAGAGAGCTTTGTTTCCAGTTTGGCTATGTAAGTGCATCTCTCACATGTTGTAGTGTTGGGTGATAGGAGGAGAAGGTTGTCTGTGTGTGTCTTGAGGTCCTACCCATGTCAAAATTCCTATCATATCTCACAAGCTCTGAGTGTCTAGATGTTCTTTAATGCATTTAATTCCTTACTTTTGAAAGACAATTACTTATTAATTGCTTTTTCAACTACTAGCCAGGACAGATGTTTATCTGCCCCCAATATTTTGTATTTCTACAGAAGAAAATCAATATTATTTCTGCAAATACACACACACACACACACACACACACACACACACACACACACACACACACACACACACACACACGCACACACACGCACACACGCACACACACACACACACACTGTCCCTGGTGAGTCACGTGTATTCTAAGATGTGAGCACATGCACAATTACTCCCTCACTGCACATTAACCTACAGGCAAATTGGAGAAATGCCAGTTCACCTATGGCATGTAGTTGAGGTGCTGGAGGAAACCACAGCACCTGGATAAAGTCCATAGAGAGCTAGGGAGAACATGCAGATACCACACTGAAAGAACCACAGCCAAGAACTCAACCAGAGAACCAACTGTTGTGGGATGGCAGCAGCACTTACTGAACAATTTTGCTAATAAACAGCTGCTTTCCCATCTATCCTGCCATCCCGCCAAAGACATCAACTTATTCCTGTATAATGCTGATGTTTCAGTGTGATGGAAAGTGATAGAAATTATGACCAACTTTTTATTCTTGCAACCCTCAACACATAATGTACACATAAACCATTGCAATGATCATTTTACACCAATTTCAGCAAATACATTATATTGTGTGACACTGTTCCTGACAATCCAGATTAGTGATGGCTTACTTGTGATTAAACAGCAGGACTAACATATTTTTAATCACAGACTGTGTTTGTTCTTGTCAACTACAACTGTTTGCTCCTGTCAACTGCAACCACTTTATGACTGTGCATGCCTTAGCTATCAGAATGTGATTTATAAAAAAACACAGTGAAGTATCAAAACCTGTTTTATATGAATGGGCATCAGTCCTGCAATTTCAGATTAATGACCTCTTAACTTTTTCACAACAGCAGTTTGTCATTTTCATCCCCAGTCATTCCCTATACTGAGCAATTACAGCTATTTTGTTGACAATGCTCAACCCCAAATGTCTGACAGATAAAATGGCCACAGTAATAATGCAGTTCAAGTTTATTTCAAATAAACACAAGGTAGCCACAGTAAAGTAATCCAGAAAGACAGATTAATGATGACTTAACCTGTGCAAACAACAACAGGGTCACTCACATTCATCCACAAATAGCCCCAGTACCCAGCAAATGCAGCATTTTGTTGAATATGCACACCTTATATACTTGTTTGTAATAAAATGAAATAAATGGCCACAATAATTACTTGAGCTCTGTTTCTCATAAACACATAGTAGCCAGCCACAGTAAACTATTTTACCTTGTTTCTTTGAAATATAAATTATTCCTGTAAAGCCTTCCACTGACCATAATATCTGACTGCCTGCCAGGGTACAAAAAAAGCTTACCTGCTACAATCCACATTGTTGTGAGTTAGATGCACCTGACCACACCATCCCCTTTGCAGATCTTCATAGGGTTGCAGGCTATACGTTCCCATTTCCACCACAGCATCATATCCATTCAACTATTTAAATGTGCAGCTTTCTGTTCCATGCTGTCATACACATGACCTAGACAGTAAATCAGAGAGTTTTGTGGTTTTCATGAGTGGGATGGAGTACAATGCCTACAAGTTGAGTGGTCAAGGTGGTCGGCACCTCCTTCACAGGGCATTCTGCAGACACAGTTGCTCTGATCAGTAGTAGCAGAGCAGCAGTATTTCTTTACTACCATCAAATTCAGGAAAGTGTCCCTAGCTGAATGCCGCCCTAGTCAGCTGGCAAATTTACCTATGGCAAACACCAGACATACATGTAATTAGTATAGCTGTATCTTTCACTCTGCCAGTGTCTTGGGTTGATTTCCTCCCACAGTTATTATGTACAGCTTCTATGGGTAAGTTTTATTAGGTGAAATTCGGTGATAAATGAGACTGTAGTAGGTATACCATCAGTAATGTGGGTGTGTGGAAATACAGGTCCTCTACTTTTTACACTCACATTAACTCCATGGGCATCCTTCACTTGGCAACTGCTGCATGCCCAGCATATTGTGCCATGTGATTATCTGCACATGGTACACAGCAGTGAGTTTTACTCATCTAACTCCTATAGAGACATCAGTGTTGTACATATCAAGGCTTACCTCACTCCGATGACCTACAATTAACTGTAATTTATTTCCCAATTTACATCAGGAGCTATAAATAAAGTAATACTTATTTAGTTACTCATGCAGCTTGGCTGATGCCAGTGTCACTCATTTTACTTATTCTTTGGACAGCAAATGTTAAAATTTACTGGGGGTTTAGTTGGGTCTGCTTGAAGGAAACCTCTAATTTCTAGTTCTGAAGCACATTATCACATGGTAGCTTGAACAGACAGTACCAGAGAGGAATCAGGGGAATTATTTTTCTAAGATAACCAAATGTCTAAACACAGAATGCAGGAGGAGAGGATGATGAGGGCCTTTTGAGAAGTCTTCTGAAAGAAAGGTGAATGGAGTATGGAAGGAAATTGCTCCAATGAGAACTAAGGTTCTTGACAATAAGGAGTTCTGGCACATGGAAGAGATGGAGATGGTAGTGTTGTCAGATCTGACAGCTTTGAATCTTAGGAAGCACAGCCGAAGACAGAGTCAAAGAAAGAATGGTCAGCAGATCACTTCACGTGCTCCTTAGTCTTAGATTTTTTCTTTTTTTTCCTTTATCCTCTTTTGGCTTGCCCACAGATTTCTATCTGATGGGGACACTCCAGAAGTAGACACTGAATAAAAAAAAGGAGGAGGAGGAAGAAGCCCTTTCAGCACCAACTTGTTTCTGCTCTCTAGTAAGGGTCTGTGATAATAAGCAGAGCAAATGTCATATCCATTATCTAAATGCTAGCTTCCGAACAGTATACACACTCCAAGTGAGTGTCAGAAAAGGGAATTTTAAGTCCACATAATATACATTTTTTTAAAGCCGGGAGGTTTCTCAGCCATCATTTAAAACATAACTCTAGCACAAAAGAGGAAAGCAACCAAAAAAAGCCATCAAATGTAACACAGCAGGATGCCAAAATATGAATATTATAATCTCTAAAGGAGTTGAGAAATATCAACAATGATACAAGAAATACTCACAACCTGAATACAAGGTATTATCTATAATAATAATAAGAAGAAAAGAAGGCACAAGGCCCACCCAACAGAAATAGCAAAATGCTCTCTCTTTTTTAAACTATACTAGGCTGGAAAAAGGAGATGGCAAATGAAAAGGAACCCAAAGGAATATATATATATATATATATATAAAATTATGGGAAAGGGGAGGAGCCTGAGCTATAGATCCCAAGTCGTCTGAAAAAGCACCCTAAATTGGATCCAAGGTTGGATATGAAACCCAATAGTTGAGGAAAGGATGAAAATAACATCCTATTCTTTTTTTTCTCTGAATGGTGTCTTTTAATTCTACCATTTTTGAAACTGTTCTTCTTGAGAAGTCTTATAGTCAGTTTTTTTCATTTCAGCCTCTGATTTTTGCAGTTTTATCAGCTCAACTGAATAGCTAGTTAAAGCTTCTATTTTTCCAGTCTTTTGTTATTTGAATCGATATACTTCTTCCATATTTTATTTATCTGAATCACCTCTGAGAACATTTGATTTAGTTTTTCCTGTAAATTACTGAAAGCCATATTTTGTACCAAAATTGAAGCTAGAACTGCTTTTTGTTGAACAAATCTAAACTTCCAATGTTTTCTCTTTGCTTTTTCTGGTTGATTTTCTTTCAGATTTTCTATTTTTTTTTCTTTGCTGGCATTCAGGTAGTATACTTACTAGCTACTAGCTGAATTTTACCCAAAATGACAATTTCACTGGCTGTTATTTCTCAGTTTCTCTTTTCACACGAGGAAAGTTGAAATTAGGCTGTGGCTCATTGTGTAGCCATCTTGGAATTTGAAGGAGATGCAACTCTAGAGAAGGTTCATAGGTTGGTACTAGGCTATCGGCCCTAAGGCCTATGCAAGCCTAGCCATAACAATTCCCTGGAATTTTTTTCCCACAATATTTACTTCTCTGGGCCCCTGTCTAGCAGGGCGACTGTCATGATCCCCAGGGTGAATTTCCTATCTCCCATCCAATCATCAAGGTGAACTAGGGAATACGTTCCTTGAGACTGTAGTCAACTGACAGACTGGAAGGTGGAACTACAGAAATTAACACATTGTTTGGGAAAACAAAGTTAAAGCAACATTTGTCACACAGAGACAACATATACTTGCTAAAAGCCCCAAATGGTTTTGGTCTGAGGTGGGTTGAATGGATATTCTAAATGGGCCTAAGTGTGTGTGTGTGTGTGTGTGTGTGTGTGTGTGTGTGTGTGTGTGTGTGTGTGTGTGTGTGTGTGTGTGTGTGTGTGCGCAAGTGTGCATGACTGTGAGTGGTAAGGAACAACTGCAGCAGGGCTAATAACCTGGCGGTGTGAACACTGGCTCTAGATTACAGTCACTGTTGAAATGACACCCCAGCCCATTTGTAAAAATGGGAAAAATGAGTTGTGAATGGATAGACAGATTAAAGATCTGAATGGAAAAATTACAGAATCATACTGTGAACACCCCACCTAATAATAGGTGGTAGAAATACTTTCTTTAAAAACTTTCCAAAGTATAAACCACTAATGAAAGTAGGGAAGCACCTGGTGCTGCCATAACCTCTCAAATGTCAATTCCAAGACTTTAACGACATCCTTAATAACATAAATTGGCCCATCTATTTCCTACCACTGGATAATGCTGCTCTAAAATTTAATACAATATTTCTTGACATTCTCAACAGCCTCACTCCTATAAGAAAAGAGTTAAATTCACCCAATCATCCAGGCTATTCCCTTCTAGCAGACAATTAATGTATAAGAGAGCCAAAGCTTGGAGAAACTGGCAAAAATACAAATCTCATGCTCACCTACAGACCTACAAACAACTTCAAAACATTACAAAAAAAAGTTACGGCTGATAAGAAATATTATAACTTCATCCCACAGAATAAACAAAACCCCCCCAAAGTTTTGGAACACTATCAAAAAAATATTACACCCTGGAACTCCTAGTACCCATGACCCCTGTCCAGACATCTCGCCCTTAGAAACTGCTTCTAAATTTAACCCCCACTTTATAGACTCAATAGCCATCCTCACCCAAAACTCCATACAGAATCCTGCCACCCCTGACAAATTTCAAAGCCCTAACAATGCCATTTACAACTTAAAATCTGTCTCTACCTCCTATATAAAAAATGTATTACACAATCTTAAGCCCTGCTCACCCTCTGTAGACCATCTCCCATATGAATATCTAAAGATTGCTGCCTCCTCTATTGCCTACCCAATCTCTATCCTGACAAATAGAGCCATTTGTGAGTCATATGTCCCATCTCTCTGAAAATGTTTCCATCATTTCTCTTCATAAATGGGGAAACTTCAGACCAATTGCACTCTTGTCCCCTTTCCAAGATGTTAGAAAAATGTTTTCATAAACAACTTTCAGTGGTTAATAATCTTTCAGTACACCAACGATTCTACACTTATCTCCATCTCTAACTTATCTGACCTCCACACACACACACCCAAAACTCCTTCCTATCTATTGAAACATGGCTCACCAATAATCGGCTCATCTTAAATCCAAAAAAAAAAACTAAACTATTCCTATCCTTTCCTCGACCTCTCTATCACCACAAATCATTCTTTGTCAGTACATCCCTTGACAAGACCACCATCCTAGCAGAACCCCACACCAAGCTCCTAGGTACAATTATTGATGATGAACTTAAATGTAATCTCCATATTCAGCAAAATATAACAAACCCACCAAAAACTAGGTCTTCTTTACCGAAATAAGACATTTCTTAACTCAGAAGCTAGACTCTCTGTAGCTCAATCTCTCCTCCTTCTCTCCCTTCTTTATGCAGCCCCTACTCTCACCTCCATTCACTCTATAAGTCTTTCTAAACTCCAACAAACTTGCCATAAAGTAGTTAGATTTAACTCACCTCACAACTCACACCACTGCCTAGCACTCAATTCTATTAAATGGCTACAATTTCCAAAAATACTACAATTGTCTCAATTTCAAATCATACACTCTGTACTCATCAAACCTACTTCATGCCACACTCTCTCTCTCTTCCCTGGTATCCCATTATAACCCAAACCGTACTCTCCGTAGATCAAATCAACTCCTTGACATTTATAAACCCAACAAATATGTTGGAAAACTACTTTACAAATGTAGTGTAGCCCAAGCATGGAACAAACTTCCCTCACACATAAGAACCATCTCCCTCACTAAGCATTTCAAAAAAGAGCTCAGACTACATTTACTTAGCCTAAACTCTTGCTCCTGTTATGATCCTACCTAACCCATTACTCCTCCTCATCCCCCCACGCCATAATAAACTCATCTCCACACAGACAGGGTTTACATCTCATACATATCTGTATGCTAACTCTTCTTTATTGAGGGATGTTTTTAATTTTTGTATCTTATTTTACCAGTCCACTACAAAGAAGACAAAATATATATATATATATATATATATATATATATATATATATATATATATATATATATATATATATATATATATATATATATATATATAAATAAATTTTTATCATTGCTGAAATTTCAACTACTATCTTTCTTTGATTTGTATTCTTATCTTCTTCGCATCTTGCTTTCTGGACCTCTTAATTATCTGTTATTGCACTACTACAGCTTTTTAAATTGTCCTGCAATTAATTATTAATTATGTTAAATTTGTTTTTGTGTTTATAAAAGTCTGGGGTTTTTCTCCTCGGGTCTCCACTGAAAATAGGCTCAGTTGGACAACCAGGTTAACAAATGTCAAATAAAATAAATCAATAAACAAAAACTTTTACAATACTTACTCCAAGAAAATCTATCAACCTCTACCCAACACAGTATTCGCCCAAGGCATAGCACAACTGCCCTTGTTGCCTTTAGGACCATGTCATTAAAGCCAGAGATAATTTAGTTTCTTCCTTTTGGACCATGTCATTAAAGCCAGAGATAACAATTTAGTTTCTTCCTTTTCACTACGTCATTAAAGCCAGAGATAACAATTTAGTTTCTTCCCTCTTTTTAGATCTCTAAAGCTTTTGATACAGAATCACATACCAGCCAAAAAAAGCATTGGATGCCAAACTAATCTCAAAAATGTCTGCTTTACAACAGTCACTTGGTTCTCCAGCTACCTATCTAACCGGCTATAATCAGTTAAATGGTTCTCGACTTACTCATTTTTTTTCCCAGTTAATACAGGTGTCCCACAAGGCTCCATGCTTGGCCCTCTCTTTTTAACATATTTATACATGATTTACATACATACTCCTGACAAACTACATTTATACAATATGCAGACGACTACACTGTCATTTGCTCATCTAATAGTCCTTCCCGGTTATGATCTATCACTCAGGTTTTCAACTCTATTGAAAACTGGCTCAGTGACAATCAACTTTTCCTAATTCCAAATAAAACAAAACTGCTCATATTTCTCCCCAAATCCCAAACACACATAAAAAACACATTCAAAATATCCTCTCTCAGCAATACTGAAACTGAAGTTATACCTCAGACAAAGTTACTTGGTGTCATAATAGATGATCAACTGAAATTTGATCTTCATATTCAAAAGTGCATAAAAACAACACACCAAAACTGAGTGTGCTCTACTCCACTACAATACATACCTCCTACCTTCACTACTTCAACCATTTTCACCAACATTGATATCACTCTAAGATCAAAACTTGAGCTTTGCTATAACAAAGTAGCTAGATTTGCAGCCAGTCAGTCAAAAAACTCCCACCACTGCTCCGCCCTCAGATATTTAAACTGGTTTGAGTTACCTCACTACCTCAAGTTTACCCAACTCCTCCTTGCTCATAAAATGGTATATAAATCCGCATCCTGCCCAGCAACCAGCACCATTCTTAACCATTCCTTCCTAATCACCATCTTCGCTCATCTGAGAATTATCTCCTTGAAATCCATAAACTGAAATTATTGTAGCGCACAAAAATGCTACCAGCACTAAACATTCTACAAAGAAACAGCTCAGGTACTTATTATTAATGTCCAACCCTCCAGGCATGTCTAAAGGTCAGTTCCCTGTGCTTTCTCCTATTAACCTGGTGAAATTGGGCATCCTGAGGCAATGTAGCAACCGCCTCATGTACACTGACAACCCTCTCCTCTTACCTCCCAAGGCTCAGACTTGGGAGGGATACACTTATATATCCAAACTGGAAGCCACACACTCTCCAGCCAAGAATGGAATAGCTGGTCAAGAAGAGAGGGTCAACACTTGCACCACACCACATGGAACACACAGTCCCCCAAAACACAAACCACACACCCACCTTCGCTGAGGCTCTCAATAAAAATCTACCCAAACAGCAGAGACCTCCAAGGTAGAAACGCACACAACCATCACAACACAACACCAATAATGAAACACATAACTCTCCTAAACAGTGTGCTACTCAACAAAAGCCCCTAAGGCAAAACAGCATGCCCAACACACTAGTCATAGGTGACTCAATAGTGAGGCACACTGATGTCCCACTCACTAGGATGAATAAGGGGAAGGTAACAGTCAGCCACCTGTCAGGCGCCAGGATACGCCACATAACGCACGCAGTCAGGTCCCTCAACAAGAGGTACAAATATGACTCTGTCGTTGTACATGTGGGTGTGAATGAATTAAGACATACCTCCCTGAACTACATGAAAAGAGACATGGAGGAGCTCTCGGATTATGTAGCCCAGGCTGGTATGACACTAGCCCTGAGCAGCATCCTACCATCACCTAGAATGATACCACAGTACAAGCAGAAAATGATTGACTTCAACAATTGGCTAAGTTTCTGGTGTCATTCTAAGGGGATCCAGTATCTGTCTGCCTGGGATGACATGATTGACAGACCTCAATGCTTTGCCAGAGATGGCTTGCATCTGTCACCCCTGGGCTTCCGGATACTGGTCAAGGTTCTTGCCACCCCTACAGTGCCTTTTATAGGCAGTGTTCGAAAGACCAAATTACCACCGTAACAGCTACAAACAAATGCAATCAGAGGGTCATGCTGCTCAACGTTAGAAGTTTAAATCTCAAAATGCACTCGCTCGAAGCACTCTTAAAATGGAAAACATCGACATTTGTGCTGTAACAGAGACCCGGTTCAAGGCAGCAGAAAGCACCCCTGCACTACCAGGCTATAACTCATTACACACCTTTTGGCCCCAGAACTTGGGCCGAAGCTCCAAAGGCAGTGGTGTTTCCATATTCATAAAGGATGTGCACACCTCCGGACTGGTAAACCAACATAATGCATCGGAGATAATTCAGGTGCAGCTAACATTGGGTAAGACAGCGATTCAGGTCATAGCCTGCTATAGGTCCCCAACCATGTCCCAAGACTCACACTCCACATTCCTAAGCACTCTGGAGAATATTAGGGTCCAACCTAACACTCTCATACTGGGCGACTTCAACTACCCTTCCAATAACTGGGAAAACTACTCTTGTACCAATACCGCTTCCTGGAATTCATTAATTTCAATGCCCTGGACCTGCTTATTCTTATCCCCACCAGAGGTAACAGCATCCTTGACCTGGTAATTACTAACATGGGCAACCGTTACTCTACACAAATAGTCAACTCCTCCCTGGTTAGATCCGACCACAAACTAATCACCTTGGAAATCCACCCCACCCCCCCACAAAGGTAGCGACCATGAAAAACTTCTCCAAAGCTAAATTTGGGCTCCTAAAAACAGAGGTGCCTAACTTCACAGCACCCATGCAAATGGAGAGTAGTTGTATGACCACCAAATCATACACCAATGCACTGTACGAACACGTACACAAAAGCATGGATCTCGTAATACCCAATAGAACCAAGATGCTCTCCTCAAAAAGAAGGAAACCAATCTGGTGGTCCCCCTGCCATAAACAAACTCTACAACAGAAGCAGGATACTGATGCGGAATAAGGGTGAAGTCCCAAGACTGGAAAAACTCACTTATCAGCCTCAACAAAAGGTTGAGATCCCTCATCAAATCCTCTAAAGCTAGCTATGAAAACAGAATGGCACCAGATAGTAAAGACAACCACAAGACCTTCTATAGTTATGTAAAGAATCTCCACGGCAATACCTAGATTTGCTCTGAGCTACTGCACAATGGTGCCTGCTATACCAAGCCAACAGATATTGCCAATATACTGGCCGACAGATTCAGTGCCAACTTTACCCCCCCGGAACCAATCACAATACCAGCAGATTGCCAGGCACCCAGTATTACTGCTGCACATGTTGAAACAGCACTGTCCACGGCCAAGAATACAGCTTCTATGGGACCTGACAATATCCCCAGCTGTGTTCTACATGAACTACAGAGTGAACTGGCACCTCACCTTTGTGCCCTGTTCAATCACAGCCTCACCTCAGGCTTTGTCCCTACCAAATGGCGAACTGCTACAGTCATCCCTCTCGACAAAAGAGGTGTGACTACAGACTCCGGGAACTATTGCCCCATTAGCCTGACGAGTCTGATATGCAAAGCTATGGAACCCATCAACACAGACCTAATAAACAAGGATATAGGGAATCGCCAAACTCTGGATCCTACACAGTTTGGTTTTGTGAAGGGTAGATCATGCCTGCTCAACTTGGTCGACTTCTCTGAGTCAGTCAACAGAGCTGTGGATGAAGGCAAAGTAGTTCATACAGCCTACCTTGATCTAGCCAAGACCTTTGATACTATATCCCACACAGGAATCATAGAAAAACTCACTAAGCTAGGCATCAACCCCTACATCACTAGGTGGGTTGCAAATTGGCTCACAGATAAAACCCACAGTGTGAAAGTAGCTGACTCCAAGTCAGACTGCCAACCCGTCACGAGTGGAGTCCAACAGGGTTCGGTCCTGGGTCCTCTTCTGTTAGGTATCTACTTCTCTGAACTCCAGGCCAACATGAAGGGACTCTGGCTGACAAAGTTTGCAGACAATTGCAAGTTGGGAGCTATTATTAACTCCCCAAATGATGTTGCCATCCTACAGAAAGGCCTCACTCAGACCAATGACTGGTGCCAGAACCAGGACCTTAAGCTCAATGCCAAAAAATGTGTCGTCATCTCCCTTGGGGAAAAAACAGTTCCCTTGAATTACCAAATCGATGGTAGTCCACTGAACACAAAAGGTGTTATAAGAGATCTAGGAACACAGGTTGACAGCAACCTCTCTTTTGACCACCACATTGACACTGTGGTCAGAAAGTCCTTCTATGTGGCACATCTCATTATTAAAGGCTTTGCATCCAGGAAGAAAGAGGTCATTGTCTCCCTCTACTCTTCCCTCATTAGGCCAATCATTGAGTACACTGCCCCATTTGACATGTACCTCACTAAACACCTGCAACAACTGGAGAATCCAAAAAAGTACCTCACAAAGAGGATCCTAGACCTTAAACACTTGTCCTATATGGACAGACTCAAAAAACTCCAACTATTGTCTGTCTCATATCGCCTACTTAGAGGCGATCTGTGATTATCTTATAAAGCCATGTCTGACCCAGCTCTGTTAGAAATGCTACATCTAAAGAAATACCAATCCCTCCACACCACAAGCTCCAGAGACTTCAGCCTCATTACCACAAATAACAGAACATGCTGGAGGGACAGGCTCATAACCTAGAGACAGCCCATGCCATGGAATAGACTTCCAATACATGTCAAGCAGAGCACCTCACTGGCTCTCTTCAACAGAAATCTTGATGAGTGGACGGAAAATAGAAAATTCACCCCAGTGATCACTCCAGTGGCTCTACTTGACAGAGGCAAAGGGAACTAAGGTCGAGTGGAACGATGTCAGGGTAATCCTATGGGCTAGGCATGTAAAGGCTAAAGGGCCATTAACCTAGAACACACCTATAAACCTATGAAAAAATCTCTTGCTCACGGCCTATATTCCTACTCAGTAGTCAAGGTGTGGAACAGTATTCCTAATGACATTAGAGCAATGCCATGTAGTCACATATTCAAACAATATCTAAAGAGATTTCTCCTTAACTCCTGGCTCTGTACATGCCTTACACCAGGCTGACACTACCCGTTACTCCTTCCTTCTCTTCCTTTCTCTCGTCCCTCTTCCTTATCTTACTCCTGGCTCTGTACATGTCTTACACCAGGCTGACACTATCTGTTACTCCTTCCTTCTCTTCCTTTCTCTCCCCTCTCTTCCTTCTCTTACTCCTGGCTCTGTACATGTCTTACACCAGGCTGACACTATCTGTTACTCCTTCCTTCTCTTCCTTTCTCTCCCCTTTCTTCCTTCTCTTACTCCTGGCTCTGTACATGCCTTACACCAGGCAGAATCTACCCGTTACTCCTTCCTTCTCTTCCGTTCTTTACTCTCTCTTCCTTCTCTTACTCCTGGCTCTGTACATGCCTTACACCAGGCTGACACTACCCGTTACTCCTTCCTTCTCTTCCGTTCTCTCCCCTCTCTTCCTTCTCTTACTCCTGGCTCTGTACATGTCTTACACCAGGCTGACACTATCTGTTACTCCTTCCTTCTCTTCCTTTCTCTCCCCTCTCTTCCTTCTCTTACTCCTGGCTCTGTACATGCCTTACACCAGGCTGAATCTACCCGTTACTCCTTCCTTCTCTTCCGTTCTTTACTCTCTCTTCCTTCTCTTACTCCTGGCTCTGTACATGCCTTACACCAGGCTGACACTATCCGTTACTCCTTCCTTCTCTTCCGTTCTCTCCTCTCTCTTCCTTCTTCCTTTTTGTTTTCTAATGTTCTTCCAATTGGCTCAGTATCTGCATATACTAAGTAGTGGTTCAGGACATTGCATATGGTAGCTATTTGCTCAGTGTGTTTTTTATAATCTTTCTAATATATATTTACCATCTCAAAAGTGCTTACTCCTCTCTGTACTCTTCTTTTCTAGACCTAACACCACTCTTAAGTATTCAACTCCGGTACCACCTTTAACATTCCTATAAGAAAAGTGCAGTCCGGGTCTGAACTGTCTGCAAACAGCTACAGTTAGCTTTGAGTATGTGTCTAACTGTTTGAGTCAATCTTCATTTTCCCCTGGAGAGCACTGTGCTTTGGCTGTAAGCAGCCCCCCCCTCAACCATCACCACACACACACACACACACACACACATCTTCCACTTTCTCTTATTCCCATCTGTTAGCAAATAGTATCAATAACTGATCAATACTGTGTGTTTGTTTATTTAAACTATACCACAGTAGCCTACTGATACAAGGTTATCCTGGTTTTCCACCTGAGAAATTAAGACAAGACTTACAGTTTCAGAGCAGTCCTTGGTCAATTGTGATTGTTCTTAACACATACTTGTCTTGCTTTGGCTCATTAGCAGCAGTACAAAGAACTGCCTGCTCACACCCTTGTTCTCCCCTCCCCTTCCCTGTTTATTACCTTAAGACAATCCCAGAGTTAATAAATATTACCTGTGGCAGGCACCATTTGTAAAACTACAATCCACTCTGCTACAGGCCCCATGAAGGCTCAGTGTCTCTCCAGTAAGTGTTTTACAACTGTAAATGCCTATTTATGTTGAATTGTATTAGACATTTTACAACTGTATATGTTTATGTTGAATTTCAAGCCTTACTCCAATCTGCTTACTTACACTATCAGACCTTTTACCCCACTCATAGGACCAAAAACTGGGACTGGGTTAGCCCCGCTCCGCTTCGCTCCCCTCCCTGCCCCTTTATGCCACCCGCCCCCACTGCGTCTACATTTATAGCCACTAGGCCACACCCTTACTTCCTCTCCAACCTACACAACTTCCTTACTGTTTAACCACTACTATTCCTCTGAAGCACATTGACCCCACCCATTGATGACATATAACATGTCTATAAATAATTATAAACTCCTTCCTCTTATCTTACCACTCTTAATTCTGCCATACTTTCTTACTAGCTATGAAAATCGCACATTCGTAGGTTTCTCTTATCCAAAATGCCAAACCAAGACCCCCCTACCTCCACTGACTGCGGAACTTGCCCACTACTACACTACCCAAAAATTATAAATTCCAACCACTTGCTTCTAAAAAACCACTCCAATCAACACCAAAATCCAAATATGAACTAAAACTACTATTCAAAGTTATTAGACTACTAGCGTATCTAAGAAAAACATAACCAAAGATGGGGACATCCATCCTAATCCAGGCCCAACCTTAACTCAAAATCCTACCAGCCCACCACTCTCCCACCGACTGGTCAACTCCCTCCTAATATGCCACTTAAACATTAGAAGCCTAAACAATAAGATACATAGCCTGCATGCTGTACTAGCCACATACCTCCCCAACATAATGTGTCTATCTGAAACATGGCTCCGGCCATCAACCAAATACAATGAGATCCTGCCTCCTGGTTACAATATACTTAGGGCAGATAGAGTAAAGAAAAGAGGAGGTGGAATAGCCGTCTTTTATAATAGCACACTTAACATCATAACTAACCCTATACAACCACCCCAGGTCTCTAACGCTGAAATACTAGCTCTAAAAATTCTACTAAATAATCATAAGGGCATTAACCTAATTGTTACCTATATTCCCCCTGGGAACAATGTAGAAACACTAGAGGTCATTCTACATTGGATAGCCAACAACTACCCTCAAGAAACCATTGTCCTGGGCGATGTTAATATTCACTGGAACCAATGCACAGCACAGTCCAACCCCATCCCTGTTAACCTATATGGATTCTCTCAGATAATATCATCTACCACACGTACAGGTAACAATAACCAAAAACTATACTAGACTGGATACTCACCAACAGTCATCCCCAGAACTATATGTCTGGAACTCTCCCTAATGATCTTAGTGATCACCTGCTCACATACATAATGAAAGACAAAATTAATTGTACAAGCTTACCTATTTATAGGTCTATCAGATCCAAGAAAAACTTTGACCCAACTAAATTTCAAATTGAACTCAAATCATGTAACTGGACAAAACTAAAGTTCCTTCCCCTTGATGAGGCAGTGTCATCATTTAACAATTCATTCCTTACTATACTTGACTCACATGCCCCTAAACGCTCAATAAGAATTAAAACTCAACTAGCACCCTGGCTAACAACAGACACCAAAACCAAAATAACAACTAGAGACAAAGCGTGGGATAAATGGCACTACCAAACTACCCTAGATCGTATCAAATTCCAACAACTTAGAAATGAGACTAAAAAAGCCATCATACCAGATAAGAAAAATTACTTCTACAATCTGCAACATAAACATCAGAATAACCCTCAAAAGTACTGGGCAGGCATAAATAAACTTCTCCAACCAGGCAAATCCACTACTACGACCCCAGGAACATTATCTGACAAGAGCCAAGAAGATATAGCCAATTCATTCAATACTTTCTTCACAGAAACCATCCAGTCATTAGCTAACCAACGTTCTCCTCCCCACACTTCTATAAACACTATACCCGACTCACCACTCCCTTTTAACTTCCAGCCAGTGTCCACATCCTTTATCAGATCCCTTTTGAAAAAACTGAAGCCAACCACCCTTTCAGCCGATCTTCTGCCGGCTGAATACCTGCAAATTGCTGCAGATGTCGTAGCCTACCCTATCTCAATCCTAATTAACAGAACCATAACCAAGGCCTCAATCCCCTCAATTTGGAAATATCCTATGTTATTCCACTCCACAAAGGAGGTTCATCCACAGAACTATCCAACTATAGACCTATAGGCATACTATCACCACTTGCCATAATTATGGAAAAGTGCATGCACAAACAACTAATGCTCTATCTAACCCACAATAAACTACTCACAGACTCTCAACATGGATTCAGACCCCATCATAGTACAACCACTGCCCTCCTCTCTTTTACTGAAAACATTAATCTTAACGAATAATAAAAATATCCTCCGCTCTCTTCCTGGACCTATCGAAAGCCTTCGATATGGTAAACCATCAGTTACTTCTATATACTTTAAAAACCCTGTATCTAGATACTCCAGCCCTTGACTGGTTTCAAGCTTACCTCACAGGGAGACAACAAGCAGTAATGTGGCAAAACAAGCTCTCCTGCCTACTACCAAATACCATAGGAGTTCCTCAAGGTTCCATATTAGGACCTCTCCTCTTTTCAGTCTTCATAAACGACATCCAAACAGTCAGCCCTGAAGCCACCTGCATTCAATATGCAGATGACTCGACTATAATATGTTCCAATGCCTCTGTTGCAAATCTACTAACTACCACCCAACATAGCTTCACCAAAGTCGAAAACTGGCTTGCCAACCATCTCCTGATCTTAAATCCAAACAAAACCAAGTTACTTCTCTTCTACCCAACCAATAGATCTCCGACTGAAAACTTCACTATAAAATCCAATAATGGGACCATCATCTCCCCAGACACCTATACAAAGCTATTAGGAGTAAACATTGACAATAAACTTAGATTTGATATACATATCAACCAAGCCATTAAGTCAGTCAACAAGAAACTTGGGACCCTATATAGAATTAAATCCTTCCTTACCCCTAATGCCAGGGCAGCCACAGCCCGTTCACACCTTCTCTCTACCCTACTATATGCCTCTCCTGTCCTCAATCACCTTAACAAATCTGATCTGGCCAAGCTCTCATCCTGCTATAATCACATTGCCAGGTTCGTTACAGGCCTACCCTACAGAACACACCACTGTACTAACCTGAAAAAGCTTGGATGGATAGAATTCCCACACCTTCTTCACCAGTCCCAACTCATAGAGGCCTTCAAAATCCTTAAACAACCTGAGAATACCCCAGCACTAAAAAACTTAATGACTCCCTACTCCAATCTAAGCTGCCTTCGCTCAGCAAACAGACTCCTTGTCCAAACAACTAAATCTCTCAACCTAGGTGGTGATGTGCTATTTGCCAACACCACTGGTAAAATATGGAACTCTCTCCCAAATAACATCACGCTTGCAACTTCTCTAAGTCAATTCAAAAATAGTCTAAAACTCCACTTCAAGTCACACTGGCTATGTCCTTGCTCAAACCCAGACTAGCTCTGTGCCATTAACTAAAACATAAACAACTAGCTAAGATGATAAGTACTTTGTATACTGTGATAAAGAAATATGTATCCTGTCTAACTCTATGTCATTATACTGCCTACCGTCCTTGCTAATATGTTATTAATGTTACATTTGTAGTAATCTCAGAAATAGTAATGGCAGTCTTGTACTTGTATGTAAATAGCCTATGTTTTTGTTAAGTTCTTTCAGCTCATTTACTGTACCTAATTATCAGTGTAACTCTGTTGGAGCTTTTCTCCCCGGGCCTCCGCTGAAAAAGGACATGTATCCAGTCGGACCATCCCAGTTAACAAATGTAAAATAAAAAAAAAAATAATAATAAATAAATTCTCTTACTCCTGGATCTGTACATGCCTTACACCAGGCTGACACTACCCGTTACTCCTTCCTTCTCTTCTGTTAGCTCCCATCTCTTCCTTCTCTTACTCCTGGCTCTGTACATCTTACACCAGGATGACAATATCCATTACTCCTTCCTTCTCTTCCTTTCTCTCCCCTCTCTTCCTTCTGTTACTCCTAGCTCCGTACATGCCTTACACCAGGCTGACACTATTGGTTACTCCTTCCTTCTCTTCCTTTCTCTCCCTCTCTCTTTCTTCTCTTACTCCTGGCTCTGTACATGTCTTACACCAGGCTGACACTACCCGTTACTCCTTCCTTCTCTTCCTTTGTCTCCCCTCTCTTCCTTCTCTTACTCCTGGCTCTGTACATGTCTTACACCAGGCTGACACTACACGTTACTCATTCCATCTCTTCCGTTCTCTCCTCTCTCTTCCTTCTCTTACTCCTGGCTCTGTACTTGTCTTACACCAGGCTGACAAAACCCGTTACTCCTTCCTTCTCTTCATTTCTCTCCCACCTCTTCCTTCTCTTAATCCTGGCTCTGTACATGTCTTACACCAGGCTGACATTACCCTTTATTCCTTCCTACTCTTCCTTTGTCTCCCCTCTCTTCCTTCTCATACTCCTGGCTCTGTACACGTCTTACACCAGGCTAACACTGCACGTTACTCATTCCATCTCTTCCTTTCTCTCCCCTCTCTTCCTTCTCTTACTCCTGGCTCTGTACATGTCTTACACCAGGCTGACACTATCCGTTACTCCTTCCTTCTCTTCCGTTCTCTCCCCTCTCTTCCTTCTGTTGCTCCTGGCTCCGTACATGCCTTACACCAGGCTGACACTATCTGTTACTCCTTCCTTCTCTTCCTTTCTCTCCCCTCTCTTCCTTCTCTTACTCCTGGCTCTGTACATGCCTTACACCAGGCTGATACTAACCGTTACTCCTTCCCTCTCTTCCTTTGTCTCCCCTCTCTTCATTATATTACTCCTGGCTCTGTACATGTCTCAGACCAGGCTGACACTACACGTTACTCCTTCCTTCTCTTCCATTATCTCCTCTATCTTCCTTCTCTTACTCCTGGCTCTGTACATCTTACACCATGCTGACACTACCCGTTACTCCTTACTTCTCTTCCTTTCTCTCCCCACTCTTCCTTCTTTTACTCCTGGCTCTGTACATGTCTTACACCAGGCTGACACTATCCGTTACACCTTTGTTCTCTTCCTTTCTCTCCCCTCTATTCATTCTCTTACTCCTGGCTCTGTACATGTCTTACACCAGGCTAACGCTATCCATTACTCCTTCCTTCTCATCCTTTCTGTCCCCTCTCTTCCTTCTCTTACTCC